>NC_082389.1:1881267-2025350 GCF_031168955.1 Gadus macrocephalus
CGTACTGTTAGGCTTTCGGTACAAAAGGATCCAATCGCAGACCGAAGGCTTGGTTAAAAGAACTTTCTCTGAGTTTATTCCCAGCAAGGCACAGGTATCATACAGGCACGATCCGACAGAGACTGAATGGGCACACTGAGCTTAAGTAGCCACAAACCAATCAACACACATTAGCAACATGTGTTCACAAACTCAGGGGATATCAGCAAACCAAAGAAAAACAGGAAGTAGCAGGGTGGAGTCGAAAGTACATTGCAATCCAAAACAAACAGAAACACACCCAGCCACTGACCTACAAAATGTAAATAAATAATAAAAAACACATGTTGCTTGAGAAAAAAACAGGAACTTAAATATCAGGATCCCTTACAAGTGGGGAATAGCCTGTTCCCCACTATTCACAGAGCCTGAGGTGAATAATTGTTTTAGCATATACTACCGTGAACACTGAGTTTATTTGTTTTTATTTGCGTGACGCAAATAATCATGGGATATTGCCCAATATCATGGGATATTGCCCAATATCCTGAGATAGCGGTCCAATCAAATTGCGCCCTCTTAGGAGGTTCACGTCACGTGTAGCATATACTAATTCAAGATAGCTCCAGTCAACGTAATGAAAGAAATCGGCAGAGTCGGCACAAGTAATCAACGTTCCTGTAGCCTTCGAGTTAGCCTATGCATGAGCGAGGGGCGTTTCAGAGCACATAAATAAAAGGGTTACTTATTGAGTAGAAATATTGAAGTTACCATGAGGATTTATTTTGGTAGACATTGGGTGGTTAGGTTATACATCATCACTTTTATGGCACATACTTTCAAGAACTTTGAGTTGTTCAGATATAACTAAAGGGTTTCCCTGAAATGGAAATATTAGAATTTAAAAAAACATTTCCGGACAATGTGCAGAGCATGAAAAAAGGCGGGGGCTTGGAAAGAAGACCAAAGGGACACTCGGTGACACGTCAGTTGGTTAAGGGTTTAAGCAGATGGTATGATTTCCTGCTAAAAACCGACCACCAGGCCTGTCACATGGCGTGTGTCACGCAGTAAGGTTTCGTTGTTGTAAAGGTTGTGGCTTATTATTGTATCCTTTCAAGGTGATGTTTTCAGGAGTTTTGCTGTGGTATTTCTTCTGACACATAGCATCGAGTCTATGCTCGTGATCAGCGGCATCGTCTCTCATCGCTCACCATCATCTCAGATCCAGATTAAGTTGTTGACAGTTTTTTAAATATATATGTATCTATGCATATATATATATATATATATATAAATCTCTCTCTCTCCCCCCCCTCTCTCTCTCCCCCCCCCTCTCTCTCTCTCCCTCCCCCCTCTCTCTCTCCCCCCCCACCTCTTTCTCTCTCCCCCTCTCTCTCTCCCCACTCTCTCTCTCCCCCCTCTCCCTCTCCCCCCTCCTCCCCCTCTCCCTCTCCCCCCCTCTCTCTCTCCCACTCCCCACCTCTCTCTCTCCCCCTCTCTCTCTCTCCCCCCTCCTCCCCCTCTCTCTCTCCTCTCCCCCCCCCCTCTCTCTCTCCTCTCTCTCTCCTCTCTCTCTCTCTCTCTCTCCCCCCCTCCTCCCCTCTCTCCCCCCCTCTCTCTCTCTCTCCCCCCCCACCTCTCTCTTCTCCCCCCCCTCACCTCTCCCTCTCCCCCCCTCTCTCTCTCTCTCCCCACTCCCCACCTCTCTCTCTCTCCCCACTCCCCACCTCTCTCTCTCCCCCTCTCTCTCTCCCCCCCTCCCCCTCTCCTCTCCTCCCCCCTCCTCCCCCCCCTCTCTCTCTCCCCCCCCTCTCCTCTCTCTCCCCCCTCCCCCTCTCCCTCTCTCTCCCCTCCTCCCCCCTCCTCCCCCTCTCTCTCCCCCTCCCCCTCTCCCTCTCTCTCCCCCTCCTCCTCCCCCCTCTCTCTCTCCCCCTCCTCCCCCTCCCCTCTCTCTCCCCTCCTCCCCCCTCCCCCTCTCCCTCTCTCTCCCCCTTCCTCCCCCCTCTCCCTCCCCCTCTCCCTCTCTCTCCCCTCCTCCCCCTCTCCCTCCCCTCTCTCTCCCCCTCCTCCCCCTCTCTCTCCCCCCTCTCTCTCTCCCCCCTCCCCCTCTCTCTCTCTCCCCTCCTCCCCCCTCTCCCTCTCTCTCCCCCTCCTCCCCCCTCTCCCTCCCCTCTCTCTCTCCCTCCTCCCCCTCCCCTCTCTCTCTCTCCCCTCCTCCCCCCTCTCTCTCTCCCCCTCCCCCCCTCTCCCCTCTCCCGTCTCTCCCCCTCCTCCCCCTCTCCCTCTCTCTCTGATTCTCCGGCCCCACCTCTCCCCCCCTCCCCCCCTCCCCCTCCTCTCCTCCCCCTCCCCTCCCCCTCCTCCCCCCTCCCCTCTCCCTCTCTCTCCCCTCCTCCCCCCTCTCCCTCTCTCTCCCCCTCCTCCCCCCTCTCCCCTCTCCCTCTCTCTCTGACTCTCCGGCCCTGTTGCTTCCAGAGTTCGACCCCCCGTCCAACCACACGCCGTGCGTGATGCAGATGCAGACCCTCACCGGGGCCTTCCTCTTCTCCCTGGAGACGCAGACCACCATCGGCTACGGCTTCCGCTGCATCACCGAGGAGTGCCCCCGCGGCCATCCTGCTCCTCATCGTCCAGCTGGTCGTCACCATGGTGATGGAGATCTTCATCACCGGCACCTTCCCTGGCCAAGGTGCGCTGGGGGGAAACTTTGAGCACCAGGGCTTTTAGTTCAAGGCTGGTCGCATTGATTCAGTTTATATATATACATATTTATATATATATATCTACATACAAATAAAAAAGCCATGGTTGGAGGCTAGAGAACCATTGAGCAAGACGCTTTGCACCATGATGCAGTTTTTCATGCTGGGGATCCACCTAGAATATCAAACGTATCACCATGATCCATACGTGTCGTGATCCATACGCGTCGTGATCCATACGTATCGTGATCCATACGTAGACATCATCAACATGGAATAGTTTTATCGGGTGTCAGTCTGCAAGCATCTGCATCCCCGTATTGACTTCTCTTTATGAAGGAGAGGAGCGGGGTTGGTCAATGTGTCTCTGTACCATCAGGTGGCGCGGCCGAAGAAGCGCGGCGAAACTGTGAAGTTTTCCCAGCATGCCGTGGTGTCCACCAACGAGGGTCGCCCCTGCCTCATGATCAGGGTAGCCAACATGCGCAAGAGTCTCCTGTTAGGATGCCAGGTGAGTCTGTGTGTGTGGTGTGTGTGTTTGTGTGTGTGTGTGTGTGTGTGTGTGTGTGTGTGAGTGTATCTGTGTGTTTGGGGGCTCACCAACAAACTTAGCCTGTTTACGCGGCTATTTCAGTGCTAATTAACGCCAGGCAGACAGACATTAGTTTCATCTCAGAGTGCATGAAGCATTTGGAAGATGGAGGTATATATTTACTTTGCATACATTTAAATCGCAACAATATGTCATTTGGCGACCCACTGAGTTTGTTTATATATATATTGTAACATTTGAGAAAAATAAATAATTGAGGACCAGTGAACCTTATTTGGGGGGTAGTTAAGGTCGGTTAGGGTAGTTTGGGGTGGTTAGGTAGCTGCAATCGAGACTGGCGGTTGCCTACCTGTGGCTGCTAGCTCAACACCGTTGGGAGACTCCCTGGATCTTTTTTTCCGGAAGCCAACAACCAAGCTGGCTTTCTCCCCCTGCACTCTATGTGCTGGTTTAACACAATGAAGACAGGGAGCGCAACTGACAAGCAGCCAATCGCGTACAGAGCCATTTGAACTAGGGCCATTGATCACGCCTCCTGTGCTGAAGAAAATGACAGCAGCTTCCTCAGACCAAGATCAATCGATGATTGAGCTTGGTCTGGCAGTAGCCAGGCTATGGATCTGCATCATCGCTGCTGCTGCCGCGGCCAATCAAATCCCCCTGAGTCCTGACCTGGACCGCATGGATTCAGCTCGTCCCTGCCGTCGTGAAGTGCACCTCGGAAAACGTGAAACCATCCATCGCCATAGCGACCACACAGCTTGAAGTCCTTGTAGCCTCCTGTCTACGCATCTAAAAACAACCTGCAGACCCCCACATCACCGTCATCCCCGTCAATACTCACCATGAGTCTGGAGGAGATAAAGGTATGGATGGAGCACAATTACCTCCAACTCAACAGCTCCAAAACTGAAGCCATCCTGGTCGGCACCTCTCACCAGACCAAATCATCACCCATAACCAGCATCCCCTTTTCTGGCTCCAATATCCCTCTCTCATCAGCAGTCCCACATCTTGGTGTACAAATGGACCCCCAACTCACTTTTGAATCCCATATCAACCACCTCTGCAAGACCTCCTTCTATCACCTCCGTAACATTTCCAAACTCCGCCCCATTCTCTCCCTCTCAGACGCTGAAAAACTGGTTCATGCCTTTATCTCCTCCAGACTGGACTACTGTAACGCACTACTCATGGGGATCCCTTTATCTCCTCCAGACTGGACTACTGTAATGCACTACTCATCGGGATCCCTTTATCTCCTCCAGACTGGACTACTGTAACGCACTACTCATCGGGATCCCTTTATCTCCTCCAGACTGGACTACTGTAACGCACCACTCACGGGGATCCCTTTATGTCTTCCAGACTGGACTACTGTAACGCACTACTCATGGGGATCCCTAGCAAGAGCCTGCAGAGGCTTCAATGCGTACAAAACTCTGCAGCTTGGATCCTGATGAGAGTGCGTGAGCACATTGCCCCCATCCTCCACTCACTCCACTGGCTTCCCGCTTCCACCAGGATTGAGGTCTCCCTCCTCACCCACCAATGTATCCATGGACATGCCCCCCCCCCCCCCCTACCTCAAAGAACTTCTCAAGCCACATAACACAACAGGCTCCCTCCGCTCCACTCACTCTAACCTCCTTCACACACCCAGAACCAAACGTAGGACCATGGGAGATAGGGCCTTCAGTGCTGCCTCCCCACACCTGTGGCACGCCCTCCTGGATTAACAACACTGCTTTTAACCTGTAGCCCTTTGAGATCTTTGGATGAAAAGGGCACTATAAATATTATAATTTATTTCTATAAAAATTATACTTCAGATATTTCAGAATGGTCCCTAGAATGACTGACCTCCTTGGCTTCCATCGAGGCTCTTCTGTCAGGCGAAGCTTAGTTTGAAGGGCGGTTCTGCAGGCTTAAGGCTTTTCTATCGCCTCCCTGGGCCACACCTTCTCTAGCATTTCAGCTCGTGTCGTTGTTATCTCTCGTGGATGGGGGCTTGCGTCTTCTGAACTACCGCACTCGATGGTCTCTTGCTCCCTTTTCTGGCGAATGCCTGGGGTCTGTCTGAGTGTGCAGCTCGAAACATAAAACAAACGTTCCGGTGTTTGGGACGGCTAGCAGGAGGCAGTCTGATGATCCGACTGCCAAGCCTGGGGGATACATAGACAGGAGAAGAAACATCTAGAAAAGGGTTGGAAAAAGTATTTAAAAATTGAATCTAATAAGGTTTGCATATAAATATACTTATTTTCAGATCCATTGATGCCTTTTCCTGTGTGAAATGTCTTGTGATCTCCGATTGTGTGTGTGTGTGTGTGTGTGTGTGTGTGTGTGTGTGTGTGTGTGTGTGTGTGTGTGTGTGTGTGTGTGTGTGTGTGTGTGTGTGTGTGTGTGTGTGTGTGTATATTCGGATCGGTCATACATCTGGAATGTGTGCTTGAAACCAGGGAAGGGATTCCCATGGAAATGCCAGCAGCTTCCTTTCCGTTAATTCCCCCATTCCTAAATGTCCTCCATTGCTACTCTGAGACTTCAACAGTCCTTGTTGTGTAGCTTCCCCTGATGGACAAACGGGTTGAAAGGGTTTCCTCACCAGTGACCCTCCTCCCTCCAGGTGACGGGTAAGCTGCTCCAGTCGTCGCTCACCAAGGAGGGGGAGACGGTGCGTCTGGACCAGAGGAACGTGCCGTTCCAGGTGGACACCTCCAGCGACAGCCCCTTCCTCATCCTGCCGCTCACCTTCTACCACACCATCGATGACAGCAGCCCTCTGAGGGCCTGGGCGGCCAAGGGTAAGGTTAGAGGAGGTCGTCCTCTCAATCGTGGTCAGCAGGAGGGGTGCGATTGCTGGGAGTTTTGGATATTCAAGTCGTTCAACACGGTCTTGGCCAACGTACTTGAACCCCAAAAAATGAATTCATATGACCCCTAAAGCTGGGCCAGGTCCAGTTCAGTAGTGCTGTTACATTGATCATTCAAAGTTGGGAACTGGTGCCGAGTTATAAATGAATATATGTTCTTTGCCGATTGATTAAAATGTCCCAATATGAATAAGTGGCACAGCATTTTGCGTCCACATTTCAATAAAGAGAGTGCCAAAGCCAGAGTTCACAGTATCTATTTTTATAATAGGCCCTAGCATTTTTTTTTAGGTATCACATGTTAGCTGTCACCAACACATGACAAGCTCACATATTGTCTAGGGTGATAGATCTGTGGTTTACATTCATTGCGGAACTTCGTTGTTGTTTGGAAAGAACTAGATGTTGCCAGTCACTCTACCTAGTATCTGCCTAATATAGAGTGGAACTCAGAAACCACTAGGAGTGAGAACTAAATTGAATTGTCAGTGAACACTGTGTTTCAGCTGAAATTGGAACACTATGACTTTGAAGAATATGCACTTAGAGTTCTAGCAAGGAGGAAAGACGTGTTATTCCCCTGATAAAAACAGCAACTGTTGCAGCAGTTTGCGGAAGTATTTGAAAACGCTCAACTTCTCTAAATGAATAAAAATACACTGACTTCCTCTTTCTCGCGGCTGACCATGAAATAAAGATCTGTGTTCCAGTTTCCCCAAAGTTGTCTTGAGGTTTGGTTTAAAACATGAATGTACGTATTATAGGATCTTAAACATAGTTATCTATGCTCAGAGGTGTCACTGTGACGACAACTTCCATGCTTTGACGTTGTCAAATGGAAGATATCGCAGGGTTTCCTTTTGAAGCAAGACTTTCGGTTCCAAATGTAGAAGCAGAATAACCTTTGATTAAACAAAGAGTCATGGGTAATCTCCCTGCAGTAAGCAAATGATCTTCCAACTTCCAACGTCTAAAAATTATCCTATCTAGATTTTTCTTCTTTTTCATTGGTCTGTTCCTTTCGTATCCTGCGTTGGCATGGTCTTTCCTCCGTGATGGTGACCTCTGTCACCAGGGCCTTCTTCTTCTCTCTCTCCCCCCCCCCCACCCCCCCAAGGCGGCGGATGGACCGACCCTGACCTGGCCGACTTCGAGCTGCTGGTCATCCTGAGCGCCACGGTGGAGCCCACCTCGGCCACCTGCCAGGTGCGCACCTCCTACCTGCCCGACGAGATCCTGTGGGGCTACGAGTTCCCGCCCGTCGTCTCCCTCTCCCCGTCGGGGAAGTACGTGGCCGACTTCGCCTTCTTCGACAAGGTGGCCAAAACCAAGACCACGCCCTTTTTCCATTCGCCCTCCACGGACCCCAACCCGTCACCTCCTCCTCCACAACCCCCCTCCCAGCCGGGCTACCAGAGCGGCAGGGGGGGGTCCGCACCGGAGGGGACCGACCCGGACAAGATCCGCCTGGAGCAGAGCTACCGGCAGGGGGCTCAGGATCAGGGGAGGGTCCGGGACAGCGGCCCCCTCAGCGTGCGCATCAGTAACGTCTGATGGGCGAGGGGGGTTAGGGAGCTGCTGGTGGGCGTACCCCCGCACCTACCTCACACACACACACACACACACACACACACACACACACACACACACACACGGACACACACACACACACACACACACACACACACACACACACACACACACACACACACACACACACACACACACACACACACACACACACACACACACACACACACACACACACAAAATCTGAGATCACAAGACATTTCACGCATGGAAACGCATCAATGGATCTGAAAATAAGTATATTTATATTTTGATCCAAATGCTAGAGACCTTGGCTAGTTTGTATGGCGTTGGAATGTGTAGAATGCATTGAAATGATTTACTTGGATTTCTGTCAAGAACTAATGCAGCTAAAACCATGTCGTACACACAGGAAGCACTACAGAAAAACCTTACAGAAAGTCAGTTATTCACAAACTTCACATGCAGGCACAGGCACCTCTTGCAATGCACTGTAAGATTGTAGCTAAAGCACTTTAGAGAGATGATTACACTAATTTAGAACAAATATAATCTAGCAGAAGTACAGCTTGGACACAAGCTACTGTATTTCATATGATTGTATATTTCAGAGTTGTGTCGGTGTGACTTTCATTTATGTATTTGTTTACTAGTGTCGTCAAGGCTTTGAAACAGTCATGGGTAGCACTTTAAGTTCATGAACATTTGTTGATTAGGTCATAGAGAGTTAATAATATGTTAACATACTGATTGAAGATGTACATGGAACAGTAACTTTAAAATGATGCTTGTATTTTAACAGTTTTAAACACATTGATTTGTATGAATGCTTGCATTGTTTTAAACAATAAAAAATATGGTTTCTATATAAAAGCGTCTTTTAATATCGGGCAAACATAAACCCAATTTTCCAATTTTTAGAGACCACATGCTCCCAATTGTGCATCTATTGATGGGTTCCAATTACAACAAAAAATCAAATCAACGAGAAAGGACACCATGACAATGCATTGATCTGGCCGCTAGTAAGCCTGGATGTAAATACACTTATCTCAACCCATCGTATAGGTCACATTACAGACAGAGTAGAACCAAAGCAGGGGGAGGCTGGGGTGGGGGTAGGCCAAATTCGGCTCAGCCTACCTAACTTCCGCAGAGTGAGAGTTTGAGATGGAAGGTCTTAAAATGGCCACTTATCAGTGTACGTGTGTTTGATTGGACAGCGTTAGTCGTCAGCTGATAGGGGCACATGACTAGAGGGTCCTGTCAGATCTAGCTAAGGCCAGTACAAATATGGAACCGCTAATGACTGTACAGACATCGACAAATGGTATTTTTGTTTTGTAGAGAAAGTTCCCCTGTTGACGGAACTGTCTGTGTTTGCGCTTCATTCCCGCATTGGGTTTGTTGGTATGCACAAGCGCACAAGAACTTTCAGGAAATCAGATCATGAGACTCTCAGAAATACCTCCGATTACTCGTAGCTGGCTGAAGAAATGAATCGGAGCATCGTTACCACCTTTGAACTGCACGTAAAACGACAAGCAATATGCCTCGACTACGGGGTGAAATTAGTTGACGCACATTCGTACAGTCCAATTTCTAAATCGTGGCTCGCTCAGGCCATTATTCGGGTATCATAAACCCCCTCACACTGCATGCCAAACAAGAAGCAATTAGGCTTCCAATCTTAAAATATAGTCTGTGACAAATCGGGTTACTAAAAGGCCCAATTCTTACAGTGTCTGCCTGACTAGAAGGTCAACAAGTCCCAATAGTTGCATCCCTGTCTTGCCGATTCAGTCTGCTAGGTCCTGATTATTTTCAAACGTATTTAAAGTTTGATACTGTCGTCGTAGCTCTTCTAGTGTGAGCGGTACACCAAGGCGTATTGTTACACTGGCCAATGAGCTGTCAGCACGAGAAGGCCTAGTAGAGTTCTGGAGCCTGACCCAAGCTTTTCTACATAAACATAGTTAGGATCCCAATCAGGGTCATTTCATCATAGAGGGTGGGGATAGGGGGGGTGGTAACCCAGGGAGCATTGGAACGGAGACCGGCCTGTAGAGGCACTAGAGAGGGAGTTGTGGGCCATGGTAATTGGGTGCTCCAGGACGAAGGGTTGGAAGAGGTGACGCAGTGCAGCATGGCCTCCATCTCTTGATTCGTTCATTGGACGGTGGGTGGTAACCTGAAGAGAGGCTAGTGGTGGCTCCCAGAGCTGCCCAGAAACCTGCGCGCCAAACCTGGGGGATGTAAACCTGGGGGATGTTTCTTCATGTAATTTCTAACCATTGGCCACCCAAAGCGCTTTACAATATTGCCTCACATTCACCATTCACGCACACATTCACACACCGACGGCGGAGTCAACCATGCAAGGCCACACCTCGACACTCAGCTAGGAGGAGCCGGGGATCGAACCAACAACCTTCAGGTTACCAGCCAACCCGCTCTACCTCCTGAGCTACTGCCGCCACTGGAGCCCACGATCAGAGACAATGCTGGAGGTAATGCCATGAAGGCGGAATACGTGGGCGACCAGGAGGTCCGCGGTCACCCTGGCAGAGGGGAGAGCGGGGAGGACGATGAAGTGAGCGGCCTTGGAGAAGCGGTGTATGACCGTCAGGATGGTGGTGTTACCGTAAGAGGCGGGGAGACCGGTGACGAAGTCCACGGCAATGTGAGACCAGGGCCGAGGAGGAATGGGTAGAGGGTGAAGGAGGCAGGAGTGGGGCCTATTGGTGGTCTTGTTCCGAACACAGGTGGGGCAAGCTGCGATGAATGCCCGGGTGTCAGGGACCATGGTGGGCCACCAGCACCGCTGGCGTAGGAAAGCTAGCGTCCGACTGATGCCAGGGTGACAGTTGACAACGGACAGGAGTCCGGGACAAAAATACGGTTGGGCGGCCCGGTGCTCGGGTCAGGTGGTCACCGTGTCACCGTGGCTTCAATCTCCCAGACGAGGGTGGTGAAAAGGCAGGTGGATGGCGGGTTGGGCTCTGGATCCGCCGTGTGCTCGTCAGAGGAGTACTGTCGGGACTGTGCATCGGCCTTGGTGTTCCGGGAGACGGGCCGGTAGGTGAGAGTAAAGTCAAACCGGCCAAAATACAATGCCCACCTGGCTGGGAGTGAGTTTAGCCACTTGGCGGTCTGGATGTTCTCGAGGTTCCCAGACGCGCAGGAATAAATTTTCGTCAGGGGGTGCGCGGGGGGTTACTTACGGTCAACGTAGAGTTTACAGAATTCTAAAGATACTATGTTACACAGGCTCTGTATTCTGCAGACCACTCTAGAACTTGTTCGTCATTTATAAGCTTTGCCACCAGGGGGTGCTGCAGCACCTGCTGCACCCCTACATCCCGCGCCACTGGAGGTTCCTGTGGTCTGTCCAGATGACAAAAGGCTTGGCTGTGCCCACCAACCAGTGACATCACTCCTCAAGAGCCAGCTTCACAGCGAGAACCCCCCGGTTACCAACGTCGTGGTTTCTCTCCAGCATCACCAATATCTGTGTTTTGGGAGGATTTTTAGGAATCATGTACATCTCCACTATGTTTTTAAAGTTGACTGTAAACAACAATACAACCCATTAGTGACATAACTGATTATAATATTGATATAAGAAAGGATAGCGAGAGAGAGAGAGCGAGAGCGAGAGCGAGAGCGAGAGAGAGAGAGAGAGAGCGAAAGCGAATGAGAGAGCGAAAGCGAATGAGAGAGCGAGAGAGAGCGAGAGAGAGCGAGAGATAGAACCATTTCCTTATATCGTCCATTCCGCGTTGACTCTCGGGCAGTGCAACTTTAACTACCATGAATCCCTACTCTGTAATTCTCTCGGTTCTTTATGTATTTAGTTTTTGGTTCACAGGCCTGCAAGGTAAATCCCAAAACTATTTTTCGACCATTTGTCTCTGATATGTGTCGCCTGTTGCTTTCGTTGTTAGAAGATAACTGTTTAAAGAAAACAATTATCATCTATAGGGGATGGGCGTTGCTCTGAGATGTTATTTCTCTGTTCGGTTCTCGATTACAATGTAGGCTGTGCTTTTCTAACTGGCTAGCATTGGTAACGCTTTAGATTACAGCTTGCAAAGTACTCCTGAACTACTGAACTACTCCAGAGTTACATGTAATCTTTTGTACTCATTGTGTATCCGTACAGCACAAACCAATAATTATATGGGAAACAAGATTTGAAGTTATTGAATAAGTGGGTTACAATTCTGGATATTACAAAAACTTATACTGTGGTTATTTTTTAAATACTGGGTACCTAATATTTCATTACAGGGTACAGATGACCTACTGAGCAGTAATCCAGCCATTAGGGAGGAACTTTGCATACCATAGTTATTATTTAAGTACTCTGTATCTAATAATTTAATACACTCTTCTGATGGCAAACTTTGAAGTTCATATAGTTTGTTCTTCCATGTTGTGAGGCAAGTAAATAGAAACAAACCCTTCTCATATTTTTTGAGTGAGTTATATACTAATGCAGTGGTAGTCCCCCCTTTGTTAAATTAAGTTACATGGTGTGGGGTGCAGGGTACGCAGGCTGTTATCTAAAGCTACATTTATAATAATATTAATAAGCTGTAGTATTTTCTGTATGTATCTGTTTGTATGTGGTAGGCCCATTTTTAAACCTTGTTTGTAGTGGATTCGTTTTTGTTTCTTGATGTGCAAAATGGTGATTTATAGTTTTCAATATTCAACGACATTGTGTTCATTTATCAGTCTAGATAGTTGGAGAATTATGTATGCATGTTATAAAATTACTTTGTCATTTTTATTTTTTTTCAGGGTACACAAATAATTCCTTATTTTTGCTGAAGGGAAATGATTTAGTAATGAAAATTGAAACACTGAAATCCAAAGTTGATGTCTTCCATTGGAAACGCACAATAGGATCAAAAGAATTCTTCATAATAACATATTATACTGATGAATTTAAAAAAAATCTATTCGGAGAAAGGGCAGAGTTTTCAACAGTAAATTATTCTTTGCAAATAAAAAACCTAGCATTGAATGAAAGTGGACTTTACCAAGCATTAGATGCTTCTAAGGACGTAGTAATTCTCGCCGACTACCACGTCACAGTTCAAGGTATGTTCACTGAAACAGAGAACAGACATACCATACAAGCCGTTTCTTTGTATGTATTTTAATGCTATCAAAATCTCCTTGTTCCAGAGCAGGTATCACCAGTGGTCCTGAATGTGTCGTCTGTGTCCCCCAGTCCTGAATCCTGTAAAGTGACCGTGAACTGTAGCACTCAGAGCTCCTCCTTAAACTCCACCTTCACGTGCACCAATCAAACCTGCTCTGAGGATGGAGGAGACCCAGCAGAGGTCGTGACCTCTGATGTCTCGCTCCAACTCTACCTCTCAAATGGTTTGAACGCCATCTGTAACCATAGCAACAAAGTGAGCTGGTCAAAGGCCACGATGGAGATTAAACCTCTGTGTTTTGAAGATGATGGTAAGATCGGGGAAAATATTGATTGGACAAATGCAAATTATAAATGTATTTACGTTGATCTCAGTGTATGATTGGACAAGCATGAATAGATAATAAGAATACTAAAACACCAGTGACTTCATTTGTTGTGTGGCATTAAAGTTGCTGTAGGGGAGAGGGAGAGAGAGAGAGAGAGAGAGAGAGAGAGAGAGAGAGAGAGAGAGAGAGAGAGAGAGAGAGAGAGAGAGAGAGAGAGAATGAGAGAGAATGAGAGAGAATGAGAGAGAATGAGAGAGAATGAGAAAGAGAAAGAGAAAGATAGAGAGAGAGAGAGAGAGAGAGAGAGAGAGAGATTTAAGCAAAATAACCAAAACACGTCCCCTCCCTCTCTGCTCCCTCCTTAAGTGTCTCCACAAATTGAGAGGTGTTGCTTTTGTGTTGTGAAACATCTCACTCACTAATAGCTGACGGATGGCTAAGCCACTTTTAACCAACTACACAAAAACAATATCCTACAGCACCTCTAATATATGCTTATTTTTTTTCCATTTTAAAGCATTCAATTATAGACATCCTACATTCAGAATTGTAGTGAGATTCGAAACTGTGCAGTTTGATGAAACACAACGGCAGTATTGTTCCATTTTCTGTTTTGTTTGTTGACAGATATTCCTCACATCAACCCACGCCAAGAACATCTATTAATCATCATTCCATGCTTTCTGGTCATTCTTATTCTGGTTGGCATTCTGGGTGCTATTTACAAACAGAGGAAAAAGAGTAAGTTACACTTTTGTCACCAGTTTGCATTAAATAAATAAATGCATAAATAATTTTTGGAACCTTTTTTCCACATGACCACCATAAAGATAAACGGAATATCAATTCTCCTGGTAGCGATGACCGGGTAAGCTGATTTCCTACACGTCTGACTTAAATGTTCTATTTGATCATTAAAACCAAATAGGTCAAACGTTTGTAAGACAACCATACAACATGTCGATAAAATAGTAATTGGTACTTCTTGTTTAGATAATTGAACATTGCAACAAACTTACATATTAAATGTTCTTTCCAGAGTCCAAACGGTGACCATTCTCCCACCGTCTACAGTATGTTAGGACCCTCTTCTATCCCTTTAGAACCCATTCCCCCTCAAACAGCCGTTCCCGAAGGTATTTATGCCCAGGTTGAGAAGCACGGACGTGCTTAGAAGGCTGCTGGTTCAATCCCTGGCTAATAGGCCCGTTCCGACTGAGGGACTCTTCCCTCCAGTGAGCCGCTATGGGTGTGGCTTAGGGGAGAGGATGCGCCCAACTTCACAGTTTAGCGGCTCAGTTAGCGACTCAGGTATTACCTAACTATAGTCGAGGCTGATTGGATACGGTTGAGGCGGGATATGACGTGAGTTCGACGTATGATTAAGGCGGCATATGCGTCTGCCTTTTTTTGAGCGTCTCGTCACTGACGCCACGGTCAAAACTTTTGCTAAATAATCGCGTAAGGGCTGGATTTGACTCGCTGTAAGGCCTCGTTCACCCTACCTCCGTCCGTTCGACGGATCTCATTGGCGTTGCATGGGGTGCTCGCGAAATGCATTGTGGGTCCGTCCGTCCATTCGGCTCCGTGGCCTGCGTCAAAAAGTTGAGAAATGTTCAACTTTTCAGGCAGCGGCGGACCCGTCGGCCAATTAGATCGCGGCTATGCAAATACACTCCCGGCGTTTCCTGGATCCATTTTGCAATAACAAGCAGGAAGAAACAGTAAAAATCTGGCCATTATATATTTTTAAAGAAATGTGGTATGATAGGATAGTTTCCATCTTAGCTACGTAGCGGAAGAGGGCGGAGCCAAAGTCAGCGCATTTTCCACATAGCCTGCATTAATAGTCATTTTGTAGTTTTTATAGCTTTTTATAGCTGCTAGGCGTAAGCGTAAGCGGGATGTTTATTGCGGGGGAGGAGCCGCGGCGGTAGTCGTGATCGTAATTTCCGGTCAGTGCACCGCGGAGTATTAGATTTGGAACAACACTGACATTTGAAAATTAGCACACTTAGTGAGTGTGGATAGTGTAGGCCTACTACGTTTAAGTTTACTCATGGAAGTATGGATATTGGAACACAGCATAGTCCCCTTTACGTCATACACGCCCTCGGTCATCCGTCGACGGACGCAAGTAGTGTGAACAAGGCGTGAACGAGGCGTAAGCGTATCCAACCTGCTGCGACCTGCTGTGTCCTGTGTGCAGACTAGCTGCAGCATTATGTGGCTAAAACGCCTGATACTGGAGGTCTCCACTAGGGGCAGACCACAGTCATATCCGATCCTAAATTGTGCAAAAGCATGTGCATTGCGTGCTCATGTAAATAAACAACATGGAGTCACTGGTAGAGGAAAAACTGATTATTATACATTTTACATAAGCCGGCGGCTGAAAAATGCATCGAAAGAGTGTTATCATACAGGTGTGGGAAATCGCGGACTAGGTCCGACAGTCTCTCCGAGAAACTTTCCGCCATGCTAATATAGCTCCTGACCTCGAGGTCACTGCAAATTCTCTCGATCAGCCACAACTTTCTTGTCAGGATTGCATCTTGCGGCCGCATCGTGTTCGCTTGCGACGTTCGCATCGGACGCATCAAGCGGTCGCATAATACGCATGGCAGCCATGATCCGTACACGTATGCGTTGTCTGCAGCAAGTCAATTCCAGCCCTATGACAAACTAATTACGTCACATTTGAACTCCGTTGGGTAGCCGCTACAAAGGTCGCTATGGGAACGGACGGCGAGGGGAACTCGGTGAGTGGGCGTAGCCAAACAGTGAGCCGCTTTCCAAGAAGTCCCTCAGTCGGAACGCGCCTTATGCGCCATGTGTCCTTTGGCTGGAGCATTCCAGCTTCTGCTTTTGATGTTATTTGTACTGTATTTTGTTTGGATTGTTACTCTCAGCTATGCGTTTTGGTACTTCTTATTTTGAGCAAACAGTTAACGGTTAACTAAATATATAAAAAATATATATATTTACATGATTTATCAATGCATCTAAATAATCAATGGTGTAATGCACTTAAGTGTCTTTTGTCATCACTTAACATTGGTCATGCATTTTGTGCGCCTATGGATTTCAATATGGACTTCATTTTTTTAAATTCCTGGCACATTCAGCCATTAGAGGCTAAGCACAGAAATATGGAGGGGGGCGGGCGGGGGGGAGGGGGGCGGGGCGGGGGGGAGGGGGGCGGGGGGGAGGGGAGGGGGGAATCATGGTTGAAGCATGTTCAAGCATTTTCATTTTTGGTTGTCATTTTCAAAAAGTATTATAATGCGTTATAATACATGTTCAGATTCAAAATATTTTTTGAAATGTAACTCTCATTATTTATTTTGAAAATATTTTGTATATGTACTGTATATACATAGATACACCATTCTTTTAATCTATATGGATATAGATATGTATGCATATATATATACAGTATAGGCCTACACCCAGATACATACATATGCGTGTATACTGTATGTATATATATATATATATATATATATATATATATATACTGTTTGTATATGTATGTATATTTTATGCATGTATTTTATTTTTTTATTTTTTATTTTAACTTACAAGTTAGAAATATGCACTCTGTATTGTAGAGCTAAGTGGCCTTCCCTTCATGTACGTCCCCGATGGTTGGGTTATATTTATAGAATCTGCCTCGGACCGGTTCCTCAATGACTGAAATAAAATAAAGCGTTGCTGTTTCAGTGCTTTTTGAACAGAGAAACCGCAGCTTCCCTCCTCTGTTCAGTTGTATTTGTTTACAGGCCGCTCTCGGCCTCTCAAAAGGATGGCGACGGCGATGTGAGGTCCAAAGTCCTAATGTGGTTTAATTTATAGAATCCTCCTCGGACTGGTTCCTCATTGACTGAAATAAAATAAAGCGTTGCTGTGTTCGTGCTTTTTAAACCGTTGCTCCCCTGTTCAGTTGTATTTGTTTACAGGCCACTCTCGGCCTCTCCAATAGGATGGCAACGGCGATGTGAGGTCCAAAGTCCTAATGTGGTTTCTATGTATTTATGTTAATAGTCCTTGTATAGTGTGTGTGCGATGGATGGTCACCACGTTCACTAAATGTCAGCATTCAACACCTGCTCGGCTTAATAATATCTTGTCAACTCTTAAATAAAAAGCTTTTACAGTATCTGTATCCTGGTTGTCAGAGGAGAGGAGTGAGCTAAGGCGGCCTGGAGAGAGCTAACTCTCAGGCTAAGACATCCCAGGCCAGCGGGTCGAGCGTTCACACAGAACACAGACCTCTATACTGGAAGCAGACTGGGGGAGGTCCACTCAGTGCCTGGAGGGAGGGGATAACCGGGAGATGGGTGCCCCAGTTGGGTCTACAATAGAATGGTTGTATGGAGTTAGTTCTGTTTCTAAATGTCATTGTGGTAATGGTATCTTAGTGCTGTTCTCAAGCTGCTTCCATCACCACTTCCTCTTCCATGACACACACACACACACACACACACACACACACACACACACACACACACACACACACACACACACACACACACACACACACACACACACACACACGAGTAATTATAGGTCCCCCTGGTGGCGGTTCTGCCATACACTTCTCAGAACAACCAATAGATGACCGCCATCTTATTAGTACCAATCACATTGTGAACCTGCAAACGGATAAAACCACTGGTTGATATTCTGTGCTGTCTGTATTCAATTTTTTGTAGACTGCTTTTGCGTCTACATTTTGGGTGCACAGCCTAGATCAGTTGAATTCCCGTTCAGTATTACTATCAATGTGAAAGAATATATACTGCTTAATAAATAATTATCACTCCACCACCTCTCTTTATAGCTTGAGAGTGAGTCAGAGGCAGGGGCAGAGTGAAGGGACGACGTAGAGAGTCCCATTGCGGAGGTTATTAACGAAAGGGATCCGACAGTTTAGAATAATTTGTGATGCAGACTATCTTCTCAGAATTGTATTGAAATCGATGGGGATATTGAACGAGAAACAATTCAGCCAAGGTGCACCATATGACTGATATAGTCAGGAGAGCATAAATATTTATGCTATGCTCATTTTCAAACAAAATCCACGTAAAAATATTTCTCAGTTTTTCGACAAATACATAAAAAACAAAGATGTAAGAACGTAAGCCTTGAGCAGAGATTATTCTAGGTAGGAGGACATTAGGAAGGGATACAATTAAGAGGAAAAGAAGGAACAAGTGAAGTGAGCAAGGAAACAAAAGGGGAGAAGGAAAACAATGAATTTGGTACCACGGCAGGGAGGAGCTAAAGATGGAACACACACACACACACACGCACGCACACGCACGCACGCATGCACGCGCACACACACACACACGCATATATTGTGGTAACCCGGTTCTATCAGCCCGGCCTCCGATCAATGAACAAGAGTCTCTGATGTTAATTAAATCCAAAGAACGGGAAAAAGGGGAATCACCCGTCAATGCAAACTATAACTAAAGAGAGTCTGGGCTCCGTGAGCCACTGGGGACGCTGTGGTCGTATCTCACGCTCTGTCCCGGTATCCAGGTGAGGAGGTCCTTCCGTGGTCTCCTGTGGTCTTCTCTAGACCGGGTCCTGGGGCCAAGGTCCGTCCGGGTAGTGAATCTCGGTCCGTTCTCGGCTCCTACATGGGTCACATACCTCCTGCCTCTAGACCAAGTCTCCGCTTCTCTTATATAGCCCTCACCTGGGTCTGATTGGCCTGGTACACAGGTGTCTCCCGTTGGCGTTGAGTGGGACCGTGCCAATGCGGCCCTTGGGCGCTCTCTGGGGGAAAAGGGTGGTAGACTGCCTGTATTACCTGCCCTCTGGGCTTCCAGGCCCGCCGTGTCGGGCCGGGTTGCCACAATATAAATACATAAATGTCTACATCATAAGCATAAGCTGCATATCGGTATCAAATTACCAACATTGAAATATGAGATTAATAGGCTGTCGTAACTAACAAAGAGTGCAATCAAACAACCTAAACCTAAATAGCAAAATGCAGCTCCTGCAGTGTGGATTGCAGCTCGTCTTGAAATGTGACCCACCAAAAAAAAAAATCTAAGATGATCACCTTGATACTGGTTGGTTTAGGTGCAAAATAATAATGTCAAGGTTGTAGATGTGTGCCCGGATGTGAAAGAGGATTGTTGAATCTGTAATTACGTTTTGTAGTTGCAAACCAACATTGTTGATTGTGTTATAATGTTTTGCAGATATACATATTTGTGAATTGTAGTCGCATAATGAATGTCTTTGTTACAGATCTCGATTCTAAACATAGAGTTATCGGTTTGAACCGTTGAAATGAATTCAGGCACAAACATGTTTGGGGACTAGATCACCTTACGGGGATACATGAAAACCCATTTTGGCAAGAAAACCCATTAAATAAGCCCTCCAGATACCATTTTCATTGAAAATCGAGTGTTAGAGTTTGCCCGGCGCAATGTTTGGCGGCCATGTATTGGGGCATTGAGTTTCGCTTCCAAATCTGCATTTTTTAACCAGTAATATTGCTAAAAAATAGCAGCAAACCTCTGCAGTAGCATGACTAGGGTCCCTACACATAAATCGAGGCACCAACAACTGAGGCTACGATTACACGATGACGGTCTGACCAGAAGACGCAAAAGTGGCGTCGCGTCTTCACTTTTTATTCCGCGTTTAGACAAGCGTTTTCGGGAGGTAATCTGCGTGCATACGGTGACGCAAAAGTGTGTGGAATTCGATTGGGTATGCATGCCAGGCGGCTAGGTGGTGCTGTGATACACTATCACACAACACCGCCATGTCTGAGCGCATGCGTAGAATCTTCCTCCTTCTCTTATCCGTGCCGCAAAAACCAAAAAGATCCTTCTCTGTTCAGTAACACTATCTGTACATATCCTGTACATTTCGTGGAAAGACTCCTGTACGCTTGTTGGAGCTGCCAGAGCAGCTTGAAGGTCCGTTGCATGGAAATGATCAGTTTGTTTGTGTCCCAGGAACTTCACAGACCTTCGCAACAGATGGCACTTTTTCAGACTCAACTTCAGGTTGTGCTCCTGCAACCTCTGAAAAACAACTTCCAACCTGCTGAGGGCCTGCGGTTCATTGGGGGCAAAAATCAAGAGGTCATCTAAGTAGCACAAGAGACTGCTGAAGTTTAGATCACCAAAGATACTCAGCATCATCCTCATGAAGGACGCCGGACTGTTGCAAAGCCCCTGCGGCATTCTGTTATACTCAGGCAGGCCTAGTGGTGTTGTGAAGGCAGTATATTTCTTTTCTTCCTCATGCATGGACAGGTTATAAAAACCCGATGTGAGGTCCATGGTGCTGAAAACAGCGTTACCGCCAAGGGCAGCTAAGCAGTCCGATTGATGGGGCAAAGGATGAGCATCCCTGATGGTTCTCGCATTCAGCCATCGAAAGTCTGTGCATATACGAAGATCCCCATTTTTCTTCCAAACCATCACGAGTGGGGAAGCATATTCACTCATTGATTTCTGTATGATTCCTTGCTCTTCCATCTCAGTGAGAACTTGGCGCAGCTTTCTGATAGTGGGCTGGCGGCACTCTACGATACGGAAGACGGAAAGGACGGTCGTCAGTGAGACGGATTCTATGCACAAAGCCCTCGGCTTCTCCACAGTCTAGATTGTGCTTTGAAAATACATCTTGATACTTCTCAAGCAATGTCACAAGTTGGAGCTTGGTGGAGGGGCTCGCTTCACATCGGTCAATGTCGACGTTTCCAAGACCAGACTTCTGCAGTCTGTCTTTCAGGTCAGTGCCGTCGTCCTGTTTCACATGAGCCACTTTAACAGAACAACTGTCGCTCTGAGAGGAACCCTGGAACAGTGTGAGGTCTTCAGCCGTGACACAAGGAGAGACATCTGCCTGCTTGCTGTTCTTTCTCAGGGTGAGTGGTTTGTCTGAGATGTTTGTGATTTTCATGGGGGTCCAGCCATCTCCCCACAGCGGCGTGACCACTCTCCCCACCATGATGCCCCGAGGCACACACCTGGAGGTGGTAGGCTCCACAATAACTGTGCTCCCAGGTGACTGGGGCACATTACTTGGCAGTCTACCCCACAGTAGGTACTCTTGTTTGGGGAGGAGGGGCACCGCCTGAGTTAACTTCCCCGTCCCTACTTTTTCCGGCACACCTTCACCCCTCCATCTCGTGAGGCGTGCCATCATCTCCAAAAACTGTTGGCCGTCTGAAGACACTTGTGTGTTGCTTGAGATAAGTTTCCAATAATCTTTCTAATTCTTTGAGCTGATGAAGCACATATTTCAGCATGTTGGTGCCTACTATGGTGTCGTCTTTCTGGCCAGCGACAACCAGGACTGGGACCATGCTCTTCACCCCTTACAGACTGAGTTCCATGTCATACAAACACTTAGTGCTCACCTGCACTCCTCCACAGCCAACAAGGATGATGCGCTGCGGGGGTTCTTGCTGTTGGGTCAGGACGCTATCTGATAGCAGTCTCAGCTCTGCCTCTTCACTTATCGTGCAGGCCATTGACCCTGTGTCAAGGAGCTCTTGTAACTGAGCGCGGCCATTAACTGTCACTGGTGCATGAAATAACTCGCTGAAGGTCTCAACTGTGTGAATATTCTGAACTACTGTACAATCAACATTGTTTCACAAACATTGACGTACAACTCCTTTAATTCTTCACTTTCTTCAAGGGTCGATGTTTTAATGCTCACACATCCCCTCTCCATATGTGAGCCATCTAGTTTAAACTTGCTCATCTTTGCTCATGTTCAGGCCGTGCTTGAGATAGCTGTGGCTGTGGAGGGGTGTTAATTCTTGGCCGGCGGCCCGGCGCTGTTGGCACTCCCTCTTCCAGTGGCCGGGCTTGTAACAGCCCATACAGAGGTTTGCCTGTCTACAGTGCACAGTAGTTGAGTGTTGAGCAGACTGACAGACTACATCTACTCTGAACAATGGCAACTGGCCCCCCTGCTGGGTGGCGCGACCGCTGCTGTCGGGGCCTTCTGCTCCAGCACACGGTTCAACAAGCCAATGAGAGACTGGACGCAGACACCCTCGGCCTGAGAAGAGGACGAGGGCCCCATTGACTCCGGGTAGCAGATAAGGTCGGTGGTGTTATTAGCAGGGACTGTGTCTATTGCTGAAGTCTGAGCATGTGTACCAATGTTCTTTGGCCGGCAAGATTTGGAATGAGACATTGTTCTGGCCTCTCTCTGCTGTTCGATGAGGTGTTCCTGAATCTCATTTGCTGTCCACTTCTCTTGATATTTTGCACTTCAGGACACTTGCAAGAGCGGGGTCAGGACAGTGTTTCACCGGCGTCATCGTGACCTCATGAGAGGGGTCTGCTAGAGGCATTGAGGAGTCGGTTACCTCACTGAAATGTTATTTCAGGATATCAAAGACAAGCTTGGAGTGTTCAGCTGGCCGCAGCGATGGCATGCTGCGCAGGGTAACTTTAACAATGTCTCTAGCCTTTCCCATTAGTCTTGACATTATCTCCATGGAGCACTCTTGTGGGGGGACACCCCGCTTATTCAGGTAGACGCTCATCATTTCTTCCCACTCGTGCACTGTGTGTCTGTCTGTTCCATCTCCCCTGAAGTACGGTGGCTCTTTGACGTCTGTCTTCCTAACTAACGTTACTCTAGTCATGTTCAAGTCAGACTGTCCTTGTCCTAAATTCTGACTAGGTGTGGGAGGGTTTTGACTATCTGCGCTACCGATAGATCTGTTAAGTTGGCTAGCAGTGTTCTCCCCTATCTCGTATGCTAATTGTGCAATGAGGTTCCCTAGGTCTGAGGAACTCGCCTCTGGACTAGACACTGGCTGACGTGGAGAATGTTCATCTGTATGCGTGTGAGGGTATGAGAATACAGGGCGGCCCACTGGGCTAACACCACTACCAATGTCTGAAGCATCCCCTAATCTACGCATGTGCGGTGCGGGGGAATGTGCATCAGTGTGTTAGTGTGTGGAAGAGAGTACAGGTTTGCCTAGTGCACCAGCCCCTTTAACCGGCGTGCACTCCACCCTACTCATAAGCCTGCCCCTACCTAGGCTTTCCAGCGCAGCGTCCCCACGGCTAAGAGGTGTCTGCACATCCTTACCATCAGTCATTTTTGCAAAGGTTGTCAATCAAGAATTACAATTTGCGCATTGACAGTAGAACAAGTACTTGTCAACGTCCCGAAGAGTTCCTACTCGTTACAGCAACCACCGGCGATCACCCTGAAGCGAGGAGATCCGGGTCACGGCACCAATGTAGCCGGCGCGGTCTGCATGTAGCCGACTACTGCGTTGTGTTCCTGTGCACTGAAGACAGGACACTGACGTTCTGTTATGGTACTTTATTCTGTACAATTTCAATGAGAACACTAGATTCAGGACTCTATCTTCATGGATTGAACCAGCCTCTCTCAATCCAGTGGAACGCAAACAGAGCACTAAAAGCATTTCAAAAAATCCGAAAATAAAATACAAGAAAACATTTGAATTAACACATGCTAAACCTGGTATTGGGACGTAGGCTACATACCTGTACAATTTCAATGAGAACAAAGATTCAGGACTCTATCTTCATGGATTGAATCAGCCTAACACAAGAAAATGGAGAACTGAAACATTTGGGCTATACTACACGAAGATAGAACGGCGAGCGCAAACCACGAGGTTAGCTATGTTAACAATCTAAGCTCATAAAACATAAATGTTCTCGACAAAACATGACTAAATTTAAGTGCACTCATCCTGGAATGCATATACAAGTTACCATATGCACTAAAACTAAAGTTAGAACAGGTATATTTAAAGTTAACATTGCACAGGTGTGGACACGTACCTCTCTTTCCAGTGGAACGCAAACTGAGGCCCCGTCCACACGAAGCCGATTTCATGGCGAAACCGCAAAGGTCTTGTACGGTTCGGCCTTCCGTCCACACGAAGCCGGCGAATCCGCTGACCGAAACCGCAAACTTCTGAAACCACCCTCGGAGGTGGTTTCAAATCTATCCGGTTTCTTTTTGGTTTCGTGTGGACGCCTGAAACCGACTGAAACCGCAAACCATGACATCATCGCCCCACCCCTCGACCTCCTAAGCCAATGGCTCTTAAGCCCGCGGAGTCTCAGAAATCACAACAAAAAAGATGACTACAAGCTTGTAATCGTTCTGCAGCATATCATGTCCCTTGTTGGGTTGCTAAGCCATTATTTATTGGGAATCTAGTTCGCCATCGTAGAAGAGCTGTTTGTTTGTGTTGTTAGCAGTGTTGTTTTTGGCAGGCATTTTAGATTTAGTTTTAGTCTTAGTCTTTTTGACGAAATGCTTCTTAGTTTTAGTCCCATTTTAGTCATTTCTATCTTTGAAAGTTTTAGTCTAGTTTTAGTCTGACGAAAACTCAAAAGGTTTTAGTCTAGTTTTAGTCCGATGAAAACTCGTCGGACTGTCGCACTCGTCGCACACGGCACACTCGAGTGTGCCGTGTGCGTGCAGGCGCAGCTGCGCGCGAGCAAGGCTTTTAGTGCGTGACTGTTAGGACAAGCAGCTGGCTCCATTTCTCCATTTCTTTTCCGCATATTATAGTTGGCGGGAAAAAAGCATGTTTTGAAACTTTGTTCGTCCACTCACTAACAATTTAGTCTCGTCTAGTTCTCGTCTGACGAAAATGTCTACATTTTTCGTCACATTTTAGTCTTTATATGGCTTTGGTGACGTTCGTCTTAGTCTCATTTTCGTCATGGAAAAAAGGGGTCTGACGACGTCATTTTCGTTTTCGTCTTGCCTGACGAAAACAACACTGGTTGTTAGTGGTTCGGGGGGCAGCCTTTATGCGCATGCTCGCCACTTCTTCTTCTGGATTTGTGTACCAGAAGCAGCGCCCCTTATGGGCCTGGAATGTTTACTACAGTGTTTCTACAGATCTATCCGGTTTTGCTTGGCTTCGTCTTTACGGAGATACTTCGAAACCGGATAGATCGAAACCGTAACGGTTTCGCCCGTTTAATAAATAAAAACAAATAAATCTCCCAATGCCTAAAAACTACTAGGCCTACATGAACAATACAAGATTTTGGTGAAATAAAACTCACATAACCACAAAATATAAAATGAAAGTAATTGATGTATTGTAATTGAACTACAGTAGTTGAGCTAACTCCCTCCTTGTGCACCGGTGAAAACCATGCTCATCATTTATTAATTAAACATACTATTTTATTAGTTAAACCCTGTGTCTATTTTAACCATCCTGGTTCTCTAATATCAATGTTCATAACACATCCAGTGTCTAGTGCACTCCTGTCGTGATACACAAAACGCACGAAATCAGACAGATGGGCCCAGCAACCTGGAAAAACGTAATGTCTGTGAGTGTTAGGAATTCTTTCTTCTTCCTGAAGAGAGAGAGAGAATATTTAGATTAATGCACACAAATAAAATGATGAGTGTTGGGCATCCTTCACTGCTTATGTTGCCTCTTCCTGAAGAGAAAAGAGAATATTTAGAATAATGTACACAATTAAAATGATGAGTGTTGGGCATCCTTCACTGCTCAGGTTGCCAAGTTCTGAAGAGAAAAGAGAATAAATTTAGAAAAAATGCAAGCATTTACAGATTGTTAAAACAATTAATGTTGGTGAATCAATAACACAGTAATTACAACTTAACCAAATTCATGTGTGTTCTGCCGATATATGAACTAGGGACTGGCTCCCCTTATTTCAGCACTCAGACACACACAGACACTCAAATACACAAACAAGTTCAACAATTTACCATCTGGTCCTAACACATAGCTAGGTGTTTAGGGAGAAAGGGAGTGAGGGGAAGAGAGAACAATACGAAGAAGCCTTCAATTTAACTAATATTAGAAAGGGGGTATGGCCTCCTTCTCACATCTATATGAATGTGGATAGGGGTTGTGAACGGCTGTCCAATGGGTTACCCTATTGTTGTACGGCGAACTCGGGCTCGCCTGGTGGGGGCAGACGCTTAAGGGGATTCTGTGGCTGGGTGCGGAGAAAACACTAGTAGTTAGCTTCTTGGAAAGCAGGGGGTCACCTAGTTGGGACTTATAATAGTCCTCTTCTTGTGGTACAGGGGGAGATGTTGAGATAGAACTGGGAATATTTTTCTCTCAGCGAGCAGGGGGGGGAGGCGTGGAGATAGAGCTGGGAATAGGTCTCTTCGCATCCAGTGGTGGGAGATGTTGAGATGGGGGGCTACAGAGACTATGAGGAACTCCAAATATGGCGGTGGGGGAAACTACAAACGTATCAATCGATAAAATAAACTCCTCTGAGTTCTATCTGTCTGGCTGAAATATGCTGTACTTTATGGCATAAGGCCACCACTTAATCGCAATACACACTCTCAACACACTATCCGCTCTCTGCACTGTGTGTATACACATATACACAAATAGCCCTATGAGATCCTCTGATGAAAAGGGGTACTACAAACAGTATTTATTGTTAATAAAACCAGAGAGAGAGAGAGAGAGAGAGAGAGAGAGAGAGAGAGAGAGAGAGAGAGAGAGAGAGAGAGAGAGAGAGAGAGAGAGAGAGAGAGAGGTGGGGACTTTACGAGCGTATGGGGTCAGGAGGGGGAGACTCGTACTCTTTAGTAATCCATCGTCTTTAATAACAAAATCCCAATATTTTTGAATGTAAAACGTAAGCATAGTCCAGTGTGGTATCAGCGGATTGGCAGATAAGATAGTATCCACTGTGAACGTCAGCTATGGAGCTACTGCTTAGGAACACACACCGCGCCGGCCTCAGGAAAGGACAGAAGAATGGGGGAAGTGAAAGATAGATTATTCTATTGTGGCCCGATCTACACAGAGACCTATAGTGGGGGACTTAACCTCGCACTCTGTACCAAGTACAATCGTTAACGATGAGCACTCAAAACAATGTCAAGAGCGGAGCATGAAAGACAAAGCCACTCTCTGGGGGGGGAGAAACCAAAGTGGAGGCTTCGAACCGCAGAGGGGAAGGTGTTTAAGCTATGAGTAAGGGGGCAGGGAGACAAAAAATAACATGATAAACTGTCGTTTTTTATTGGTCGTCATGAAAAAAACCATAAGGGGTAACACTGATGTTTTTTATTGGTCGTCATGAAAAAAAAACATAAGGGGTAACACTGTCGTTTTTAATTGGTCGTCATGAAAAAAAACATAAGAGGTAACACTGTTGTCTTTGTCAAATAAAACACAAGGGGTAACACTGTTGTTTTTTTCTGGCCGTTTTGAAAAAAACATAAGGGGTAACACTGTCGTTTTTTATTGGTTGGCATGAAAAAAAACACAAGGGGTAACACTCGTTTTTTTCTGGCCGTTTTGAAAAAGACATAAGGGGTAACACTGTGGTTTTTTATTGATCGTCATGAAAAAAAACATAAGGGGTAACACTGTTGTCTTTGTCAAATAAAACACAAGGGGTAACACTGTTGTTTTTTATTGGTCGTCATGAAAAAAACGTAAGGGGTAACACTGTCGTTTTTTATTGGTCGGCATGAAAAAACCATAAGGGGCAACACTGTCGTTTTTCTTTGGTCGTCATGAAAAAAACCATAAGGGTTAACACTGTCGTTTTTTATTGGTCGTCATGAAAAAAACATAAGGGGTAACACTGTCGTTTTTCTTTGGTCGTCATGAAAAAAACCATAAGGGGTAACACTGATGTTTTTTATTGGTCGTCATGAAAAAAAAACATAAGGGGTAACACTGTCGTTTTTAATTGGTCGTCATGAAAAAAAACATAAGAGGTAACACTGTTGTCTTTGTCAAATAAAACACAAGGGGTAACACTGTTGTTATTTATTGGTCGTCATGAAAGAAATGTAAGGGGTAACACTGTTGTTTTTTATTGGTCGTCATGAAAAAAACAGAAGGGGTAACACTGTGGTTTTTTATTGATCGTCATGAAAAAAAACATAAGGGGGTAACACTGTTGTCTTTGTCAAATAAAACGCAGAGTTACGTATGTAACTCCGGTTCTATGAATCCTGGATGACCGCCAGAGGCGGTGCATTAAGCACTGGATTTATCCGTCTCGCGCATGCGCAGTTCAAGTACCTATACCAACAAGGTCACATGTGACCCTCGTGACACCGGATTGGCTATATAGCCCGGTGTCGACAGAGGATCTGTTCCCAGAATCTTCTCGCGAACCACGAGACTTCTGAGTGACCTGTAACTCTGGCGGTCATCCAGGATTCATAGAACCGGAGTTACATACGTAACTCTGCGTTCTATTTCATCCTTACTGACCGCCAGAGGCGGTGCATTAAGCACTGGATGGCCAATACCAACAACGTCACGAAGAGTCAAGGTGCTCACCTACTGATCAGAGAAAGCAGAGCTTGGCATCAGGGCCACGCCCATTGGATGGGGAGTGGCAACGTTGACCCGGTAGAACCTGGAGAATGTGCTAGGCGACGCCCATGACGCCGCGGCACAGATGGTCCCCAGGGGCACCCCTCTCAGGGCAGCCCATGATGTGGAGACGCTCCTAGTTGAGTGACACCTCACCCTGGATGGCGGGGGGCGGCCACTGGCCCCGTAGGCGTGTGTTATGGTCTCCACAATCCAGTGGGACAGCCTCTGCTTTGTTAAAGCACGACCCCTGTTAAGGCCACCATGGCAAACAAAAAGCTGCTCCGACTGGCGAATACCGGCGGTAGCAGAAATATAAGCCCTAAGGGCCCGCACCGGGCACAGCAGCTCAGACCCACCCTCCCCAGAAGGGGGGTCAAAGCGTGCTAACTGGATGGGCTGGTTAAGGTGATTGCGTGGCAGGGTCTTTGGCAGGAACGCAACGTTCGGCCATAGAGTGACACCCGAGCCATCAGAGTTCCACCTCAGGCATGTATCACTCACTGATAGGGCATGCAACTCCCCGACCCGCTTGGCAGATGTTATGGCGAGTAAAAAGGCAGCCTTCATGGACAGCCACTTCAAACCCCCTTGACCCAAAGGCTCGAAGGGAGGCGATGACAAGGCTTCCAGCACCAGCGGCAGGTCCCATGCTGGAGACCGCATGGCTGTAGGGGGACGCAGCCTCAAAGCCCCTCTTAGAAAGAGGGACACTAATCTGTGGCGCCCTACCGTGGCGCTGTCAACCCTATCATGTAGGGAGGAGATGGCAGCTACATAGACCCTCAAGGTAGAGTGCGACCGGCCACTATCCAGGAGGGACTGCAGAAATTCCAGCACCGTGGTCACAGCGCAATGCACTGGATCCGCGGCCCTAGCCGCACACCAGTTGGAGAACAGCTTCCACCTGTTTCCGTACTGCAACCTGGTCGATGGTGCCCTGGCACTCATAACCGTACCCCTGACAGCCGCAGTGCACTCCCTCAGCAGTGGGTCGGGCCCTGCAGTGGCCAAGCCCAGAGCTGTAGGCGAGAGGGGTCGGGATGCCAGATCTGACCCCCCAGCTGGGACAGGAGATCCCTCCTGTCGGGGAGGCGCCATGGCGAGCTGCAGCAGAGCCTGAGCAGCAGTGGATACCAGAGCCTCCCCGGCCAAAAGGGGGCCACCAGAAGGAGCCGGTGGCCCTGCAAAAGGACCCTCTGGAGTGTCGGCAGAACCAGAGGCAATGGTGGGTAGGCATAAAGAGGCCTGTCCGGCCAATCGTGCGCCAGCGCGTCCTGCCCTAAGGGGCTGGACGCTTCTGCCCAGGAGAACCAGAGGGGGCAATGCGCCGACTCCTCCGAGGCAAAGAGGTCCACCTCTGCCCTGCCGAAGAGGCCCCACATTGACTCCACCACCTCGGGGTGAAGCCGCCATTCCCCCGGTGGAGGCTTCCGTCGGGAGAGGAAGTCTGCCGCCCGATTCTGGGCCCCCGGCAGATAAACTGCCCGTAGGCTGGCCAGACGGGGAGAAGCCCAAGTCCACAGGCTCTGGGATACCCGGGGTAGCCGTGCTGACCTGGTGCCCCCCTGGTGGTTCACCTGCGAAACCGTGGCCATGTTGTCCGACCGGACCAGGACATGCCGGCCTGTCAAATGGGGCAGAAAGCTGGCTAATGCCAGCTGCACAGCCCGGAGTTCCAGCACATTGATGTGCTGTGCCACGTCCCGGCCAGACCACCGTCCCTGCGCAGTCCTGCCCTGCCACACTGCGCCCCATCCCGAGAGGCAGGCGTCGGTTGTCACCAACTCCCGGCGTGCCGGGATTGCGCCCATGGGCACGCCTGCCTCCAGATACGCTCTCTTTCTCCATGGGGCCAGAGAGACAAGACACTGCAGGGTCACCTTGACCCTCCTCTGCCTGTGCCACTTGGCATCTAGGTGCAGGCTGTTCAGCCACATTTGGAGTGGGCGCAGGGACAGTAAGCCCAGAGGCACCACAGCTGAAGCAGCTGCCAGCTTGCCCAGAAGCTGAAGAAAATGAATAAAAAGCAGCCTCCTGCCGGCTCTGAAGAGGGGGAGGAGGCGGAGGATGTCGTTCACCCGTCGAGGTGAAAGGTAGGCCTTCATGGCGACCGAGTCCAGGACCAACCCCAGATAGGTAACCCGTTGGGAAGGGTCCAGGCAACTCTTTGTTTGATTCACCGTCAAGCCCAGCCGGGCGACGTGCGACAGCAGGCGGGCCGTGTCCTGGGCCACCTGGGACCTGGAGGGCGCACAGACCAGCCAGTCGTCCAGATACGGCAGGATCTTCATGCCCTGCGTCTGCAGGGGTGCGAGGGCTGCCGCCACAACCCTGGTGAAAACCCTCGGGGAGAGGGAAAGCCCGAAGGGAAGTACCCTGAATTGGTAATGCCTGCCCCGATAGGCAAACCTCAGGAACCGCCTGTGGTGTGCCGCAACCGGCACATGAAAATAGGCGTCCTTCAGGTCTATAGTCGTGAACCACTCCCCCCTGGCAACTACCCTCAGGGTGTCCGCCGAGGTGAGCATGTGAAACGGTAAAATTTTTAAAAACGTGTTCAGGCCCCTTAGGTCTAGAATGGGCCTGAATCCGCCGTCTTTCTTGGCTACCAGAAAGTACGCCGAGTAGAACCCCCCGGGTTGCAACTGAGGGTCCACTGGCTCGATCGCACCCTTGGCCAGGAGGGCGGATAGCTCCTGGGCCAGAGCTGCGGCCTTCGTCGGGTCGCGGACGACTGTCATCCTGACCCGGCCGAAGGCCTGGGGCCGGCGTCGGAACTGTAATTCGTACCCCCGGGTTAAGGTGGAAACCACCCAGGGGTCTATAGTACAGGCAGCCCAATAGCTGATCTGCTGCTGGGAAAAACAGCCGACGACCGGCCCCGTGGTCCTAGCGCCTGGCCCCCCGGCCTCTGTCGGCTCTGGAGGGGTACCGGTGAGGCTCCGCGGCCCGAGGCTGCCCGGGCGATGGGCGGGCGGGGGCGCGAAAGTTATCTGCGGGCTGCTGGGCGGACCGCCGAGACCTGCGTAGGCCCTCATCTCTTGCTGGGTAAGAGCGTGGTGGCTGGTAGCGGCCCCGGGGGGCAGCCGGGGGGGCTCTAGGCCTGCCAGGAGCGGAAACACTCCTGTGAAGACCCGCCAGCTGCAGGTTAGTTTGCCTAGCTTGGGCAGCTCGCTCCAGCGTCTCCAGGGCAGCTGACCCAAACAGCTCCCCCGGTACCACTGGCACGGCTCTAAGGGCCTTCCTGCACGCCTCCGTCAGGGGCGACTGAGCCAACCAGACCTGGCGGCGAGTCTGGACCAGGGTGGACATTACACGCCCCAATTCCCTGGACATGAGGGCAAAGGCCTGTAGGGACGCGTCGCTCAGGTCCTGTGTAGACGGCTCAACTGCAGCTTGTTGCAGCGAGGTCGAGAGCGCCAGCATTAGGTGGGAGAGGGAGTTGCCAATCCGCCCCATACGTGCTGCTGCGTCATAGACCTTTGAAAGCAGGTCGTCTGTGACCCTGCACTGGGGCCGAGGACACCTGGCATCCGGCCGCAAGGCCTGATCGGGTGTTAGAATGAGGGAGGCAATGGCGGGCTCAACGGGTGGCATGCAACCCAAACCATACTGCGCTGGATCCCGCATGGCAGCCAAGGCCCGAGCACTGGAAGAAGGACGGGGGAGAGCCTTGGCGTCCTTCCAGCAGAGGTGTAGCTCCTTTAAATACTCCTCCGAAGGAGGGACAGAAAAAGGGGCTGTGGCAGGGCTGCGCCTGAAAAAGGCGCTAGGCTGGGCCAAGTCTGCCTGAGGAGCATCGAGCCCCAGGCGAGCCAGGGCCGTACGGATGACGGCCCCGATGGGGTTACCCTCTGTGCTGTGCCCAGAGCTCTGAGCAGAGGAGCGGGAGGCCTCCCCAAAAGCGTTTGAGGCTTCCTCCCCCGTGACACCCTCACTAAAGAGGTTGGCTGATGCCGCCAGCGACAGGACATCGTCCGTCCCCGGCACATCCCCCAAGGAAGGGTCAGGCCGGATGTCAGCCACCGCGCCACCTGCCCCAGGTTGCAGGGTCAGGAGGAGTTCCTGTATCCTCTCCATATCGGACGACAAGCGATCCACCTTGGATGCCAGCTCGTCCCTAGCCCTTTTCCTGGGGGGGGGGCCTGCTCTACCCCGACGCCAAGAATGGCCGGGCTGAGCTGGAGGAAGTGGCGCCATTAATGGTAGGTCGACAGCTGCCGGATGTTCCACCGCTGCAAGCCTAGCCAGCCTAAGTGCCAAGGGCATGGAGCCGCAGTTCATGCAGGCCCTCTCGGTAAGGCCCTCCCTCAAATGCTCGAAGCCGAGGCAAGAGGGGCAGCGATCATGGCCATCGTCAGGCTCAAGGAGGGCCACACAGGCGCCACACACATGAGCCATCAGCAGAACACTGGGAGAGGGAGCACTGCCTTCACCAGTGAGCTACTAATTCAAGAAAAGCCAAGAAAGTGTTACCGGGAGAGGACGCGAGAGCGCAGTCTTCACCAGCAAGTGACTGAAAAAAGAATTACACACTCAAATATACAGCAGTGTTCTCGGGAGAGGACGCGAGAGCGCTGCCTTCACCGGTAAGTGACTGAAAAGAAACACACAAGTGTTACAGGGAGAGGGCGCGAGAGCGCTGCCTTCACCGGTAAGTGACTGAAAAATAAACCCCAACAGTGTTACAGGGAGAGGGCGCGAGAGCGCTGCCTTCACCGGTAAGTGACCGAAAGAAATAAACAACAGTGTTACAGGGAGAGGACGCGAGAGCGCTGCCTTCACCGGTAAGTGACCGAAAGAAATAAACAACAGTGTTACAGGGAGAGGACGCGAGAACGCTGCCTTCACCGGTAAGTGACTGACTGGAAAAACTTTTACCAAATAAATTTGGTAACCCAGAACACAGCCGAGCTGTTTCTATAAGGGAGCTATCAGTAGCGAAATTAATCCCAGTAGTGAAAATAATGCCAGCAGTATTGCCGGGAGAGGACGCGAGAGCGCTGCCTTCACCGGTAAGAGACTGAAACTAAACAAAAACTTGGAAGCTTCTAGGGAAGCCTTTCAGCGCTGTACAGACCAACAGCCCCTGGAGGACGAGTTCACCCGTTGCTCCGACCCTTGGTCGCGAGGCTGCACACAGTCTGGAGCGCGATCCTTTTCAAAAAGCGAATACGCTATCCGCAAGCGGTACTACAATATGCGTCTTTGCGAGAAGATGAAAGGAACAGATCCTCTGTCGACACCGGGCTATATAGCCAATCCGGTGTCACGAGGGTCACATGTGACCTTGTTGGTATAGGTACTCGAACTGCGCATGCGCGAGACGGATAAATCCAGTGCTTAATGCACCGCCAGAGGTCAGTAAGGATGAAATAGAACACAAGGGCTAACACTGTTGTTATTTATTGGTCGTCATGAAAGAAATGTAAGGGGTAACACTGTCGTTTTTTATTGGTCGGCATGAAAAAAAACATAAGGGGTAACACTGTTGTTTTTTAATGGTCGTCATGAAAAAAACAGAAGGGGTAACACTGTGGTTTTTTATTGATCGTCATGAAAAAAAACATAAGGGGTAACACTGTTGTCTTTGTCAAATAAAACACAAGGGGTAACACTGTTGTTTTTTATTGGTCGTCAAGAAAAAAACGTAAGGGGTAACACTGTCGTTTTTTATTGGTCGGCATGAAAAAAAACATAAGGGGTAACACTGTTGTTTTTTATTGGTTGTAATGAAAAAAACATAAGGGGTAACACTGTCGTTTTTTATTGGTCGTCATGACAAAAAACATAAGGGGTAACACTGTTGTTTTTTATTGGTCGTCATGAAAAAAACATAAGGGGTGACACTGTTGTTTTTTTAAGGGACAGAATAACCTTTGATCAAACAAAGAGCCATGGGTAATCTCACTGCAGTAAGCAAATTATCTTCCAACGTTGTACCAAAAATTATCCTATCTAGATTTTTCTTCTTTTTCATTGGTCTGTTCCTTTCGTATCCTGCGTTGGCATGGTCTTTCCTCCGTGATGGTGACCTCTGTCACCATCCCCCCCCCTCCCCCCCCCCAAGGCGGCGGATGGACCGACCCCGACCTGGCCGACTTCGAGCTGCTGGTCATCCTGAGCGCCACGGTGGAGCCCACCTCGGCCACCTGCCAGGTGCGCACCTCCTACCTGCCCGACGAGATCCTGTGGGGCTACGAGTTCCCGCCCGTCGTCTCCCTCTCCCCGTCGGGGAAGTACGTGGCCGACTTCGCCTTCTTCGACAAGGTGGCCAAAACCAAGACCACGCCCTTTTTCCATTCGCCCTCCACGGACCCCAACCCGTCACCTCCTCCTCCACAACCCCCCCCCCAGCCGGGCTACCAGAGCGGCAGGGGGGGGTCCGCACCGGAGGGGACCGACCCGGACAAGATCCGCCTGGAGCAGAGCTACCGACTGGGGGCTCAGGATCAGGGGAGGGTCCGGGACAGCGGCCCCCTCAGCGTACGCATCAGTAACGTCTGACGGGCGAGGGGGGTTAGGGTGCTGCTGCTGCTGCTGGGCGTACCCCCGCACCTACCTCACACACACACACACACACACACACACACACACACACACACACACACACACACACACACACACACACACACGGACACACGGACACACACACACACACACACACACACACACACACACACACACACACACACACACACACACACGGACACACACACACACACACACACACACACACACACACACACACACACACACACACACACACAGACACACAGACACACGGACACACGGACACACGCACGCACACACACACACACACGGACACGGACACACAGACACGGACACGGACACACACGGACACACACACACACACACACACACACACACACACACACGGACACACACACACACACACACACACACACACACACACACACACACACACACACACACACAAACACACACACACACACACACAAACACACACACACACACACACACGGACACACACACACACACACACACACACACACACACACACGGACACACACACGGACACACACACACACACACACACACACACACACACACACACACACACACACACACACACACACACACACACACACACACTCAAAATCTGAGATCACAAGACATTTCACGCATGGAAACGCATCAATGGATCTGAAAATAAGTATATTTATATTTTGATCCAAATGCTAGAGACCTTGGCTAGTTTGTATGGCGTTGGAATGTGTAGAATGCATTGAAATGATTTCTTGGATTTCTGTCAAGAACTAATGCAGCTAAAACCATGTCGTACACACAGGAAGCACTACAGAAAAACCTTACAGGAAGTCAGTTATTCACAAACTTCACATGCAGGCACAGGCACTTCTTGCAATGCACTGTAAGATTGTAGCTAAAGCACTTTAGAGAGATGATTACACTAATTTAGAACAAATATAATCTAGCAGAAGTACAGCTTGGACACAAGCTACTGTATTTCATATGATTGTATATTTCAGAGTTGTGTCGGTATGACTTTCATTTATGTATTTGTTTACTAGTGTCGTCAAGGCTTTGGGTCATGGGTAGCACTTTAAGTTCATGAACATTTGTGGATTAGGTCATAGAGAGTTAATAATATGTTAACATACTGATTGAAGATGTACATGGAACAGTAACTTTAAAATGATGCTTATATTTTAACAGTTTTAAACACATTGATTTGTATGAATGCTTGCATTGTTTTAAACAATAAAAAATATGGTTTCTATATAAAAGCGTCTTTTAATGTCGGGCAAACATAAACCCAATTTTCCAATTTTTAGAGACCACATGCTCCCAATTGTGCATCTATTGATGGGTTCCAATTACAACAAAAAATCAAATCAACGAGAAAGGACACCATGACAATGCATTGATCTGGCCGCTAGTAAGCCTGGATGTAAATACACTTATCTCAACCCATCGTATAGGTCACATTACAGACAGAGTAGAACCAAAGCAGGGGGAGGCTGGGGTGGGGGTAGGCCAAATTCGGCTCAGCCTACCTAACTTCCGCAGAGTGAGAGTTTGAGATGGAAGGTCTTAAAATGGCCACTTATCAGTGTACGTGTGTTTGATTGGACAGCGTTAGTCGTCAGCTGATAGGGGCACATGACTAGAGGGTCCTGTCAGATCGAGCTAAGGCCAGTACAAATATGGAACCGCTAATGACTGTACAGACATCGACAAATGGTATTTTTGTTTTGTAGAGAAAGTTCCCCTGTTGACGGAACTGTCTGTGTTTGCGCTTCATTCCCGCATTGGGTTTGTTGGTATGCACAAGCGCACAAGAACTTTCAGGAAATCAGATCGTGAGACTCTCAGAAATACCTCAGATTACTCGTAGCTGGCTGAAGAAATGAATCGGAGCATCGTTACCACCTTTGAACTGCACGTAAAACGACAAGCAATATGCCTCGACTACGGGGTGAAATTAGTTGACGCACATTCGTACAGTCCAATTTCTAAATCGTGGCTCGCTCAGGCCATTATTCGGGTATCATAAACCCCCTCACACTGCATGCCAAACAAGAAGCAATTAGGCTTCCAATCTTAAAATATAGTCTGTGACAAATCGGGTTACTAAAAGGCCCAATTCTTACAGTGTCTGCCTGACTAGAAGGTCAACAAGTCCCAATAGTTGCATCCCTGTCTTGCCGATTCAGTCTGCTAGGTCCTGATTATTTTCAAACGTATTTAAAGTTTGATACTGTCGTCGTAGCTCTTCTAGTGTGAGCGGTACAACAAGGCGTATTGTTACACTGGCCAATGAGCTGTCAGCACGAGAAGGCCTAGTAGAGTTCTGGAGCCTGACCCAAGCTTTTCTACATAAACATAGTTAGGACCCCAATCATGGTAATTTCATTATAGAGGGTGGGGATAGGGGGGGTGGTAACCCAGGGAGCATTGGAACGGAGACCGGCCTGTAGAGGCACTGGAGAGGGAGTTGTGGGCCATGGTAATTGGGTGCTCCAGGACGAAGGGTTGGAAGAGGTGACGCAGTGCAGCATGGCCTCCATCTCTTGATTTGTTCATTGGACGGTGGGTGGTAACCTGAAGAGAGGCTAGTGGTGGCTCCCAGAGCTGCCCAGAAACCTGCGCGCCAAACCTGGGGGATGTAATGGACTGCATTTATATAGCGCTTTTTCTAACCGTTGGCCACCCAAAGCGCTTTACAATATTGCCTCACATTCACCATTCACGCACACATTCACAAACCGACGGCGGAGTCAACCATGCAAGGCAACAGCCAGCTCGTCGGGAGCTGAAGCACACCTCGACACTCAGCTAGGAGGAGCCGGGGATCGAACCAACAACCTTCAGGTTACCAGCCAACCCTCTCTACCTCCTGAGCTACTGCCGCCACTGGAGCCCACGATCAGAGACAATGCTGGAGGTAATGCCATGAAGGCGGAATACGTGGGCGACCATGAGGTCCGCGGTCACCCTGGCAGAGGGGAGAGCGCAGAGGGCGATGAAGTGAGCGGCCTTGGAGAAGCGGTCTATGACCGTCAGGATGGTGGTGTTACCGTAAGAGGCGGGGAGACCGGCGACGAAGTCCACGGCAATGTGAGACCAGGGCCGAGGAGGAATGGGTAGAGGGTGAAGGAGGCAGGAGTGGGGCCTATTGGAGGTCTTGTTCCGAGCACAGGTGGGGCAGGCTGCGATGAATGCCCGGGTGTCAGGGACCATGGTGGGCCACCAGCACCGCTGGCGTAGGAAAGCTAGCGTCCGACTGATGCCAGGATGACAATTGACAACGGACAGGTCCTTGGAGCAGACAGAGTCCGGGACAAAAATACGGTTGGGCGGCCCGGTGCTCGGGTCAGTTTGTCACCGTGTCACCGTGGCTTCAATCTCCCAGACGAGGGTGGTGAAAAGGCAGGTGGATGGCGGGTTGGGCTCTGGATCCGCCGTGTGCTCGTCAGAGGAGTACTGTCGGGACTGTGCATCGGTCTTGGTGTTCCGGGAGACGGGCCGGTAGGAGAGTAAAGTCAAACCGGCCAAAATACAACGCCCACCTGGCTTGGTGTGAGTTGAGCCGCTTGATGGTCTGGATGTACTCGAGGTTCCCAGAATTTACACAGGCTCTGTATTCTGCAGACCACTCTAGAACTTGTTCGTCGTTTATAAGCTTTGCCACCAGAGGGTGCTGCAGCACCTGCCGCACCCCTACTTCCCGCGCCACTGGAGGTTCCTGTGGTTTGTCCAGACGACAAAAGGCTTGGCTGTGCCCACCAACCAGCGACATCACTCCTCAAGAGCCAGCTTCACAGCGAGAAGCCCCCGGTTACCAACGTCATGGTTTCTCTCCAGCATCACCAATATCTGTGTTTTGGGAGGATTTTTAGGAATCATGTACATCTCCACTATGTTTTTAAAGTTGACTGTAAACAACAATACAACCCATTAGTGACATAACTGATTATAATATTGATGTAAGAAAGGATAGCGAGAGAGAGAGCGAGAGCGAGAGAGAGAGAGAGAGAGCGAGAGCGAGAGCGAACGAGAGAGCACGAGAGAGCACGAGAGAGCGAGAGAGAGCGAGAGAGAGCGAGAGAGATAGAACCATTTCCTTATATCACCCACTCCGCGTTGACTCTCGTGCAGTGCAACTTTAACTACCATGAATCCCTACTCTGTATTTCTCTCGGCTCTTTGTGTGTTTAGTTTTTGGTTCACAGGCCTGCAAGGTAAATCCCAAAACTATTTTTCGACCATTTGTCTCTGATATGTGTCGCCTGTTGCTTTCGGTGTTAGAAAATAACTGTTTAAAGTAAACAATTATCATCTATAGGGGATGGGCGCTGCTCTGAGAAGTTATTTCTCTGTTTGGTTCTCGATTACAATATAGGCTGTGCTTTTCTAACTGGCTAGCATTGGTAACGCTTTAGATTACAGCTTGCAAAGTACTCCTGAACTACTCCAGAGTTACATGTAATCTTTTGTACTCATTGTTTATCAGTACAGCACAAACCAATAATTATATGGGAAACAAGATTTGAAGTTATTGAATAAGTGGGTTACAATTCTGGATATTAGAAAAACTTTTACTGTGGTTATTTTTTAACTACTGGGTACCTAATATTTCATTACAGGGTACATATGACCTACTGAGCAATAATCCAGCAATTAGGGAGGAATTTTGCATACTATAGTTATTATTTAAGTACTATGTATCTATTATGTTATTTTAGGGAACAGTGTGACCATAATACTGAGCAAAGGGGAAGATGGAGTTATGACTTCTGTATCATGTGATTCTATTTCAATTAAGAAAATAGGGCCCATTTAATAGGCTATGTATGTAGATATGTTGTTGTGGGCTTTTAGTAATACTTCGATGTAATGGTATTACAATATTAGTTGTAAAAAATGCTAAAAGTAAAATAGAGAAATATATATGGCTATCTGTATAGATACAAACATTTCCAGATATAACTGGTTAATCAAAACGCATATAATGGTTAATACACTCTTCTGACGGCAAACTTTGAAGTTCATATAGTTTTTTCTTCCATGTTGTGAGGCAAGTAAATAGAAACAAAATATACTTATGCAGTGGTAGTTCTCCCTTTGTAACATTCAGTTACATGGTAAGTACAGGGTACGCAGGCTGTTATCTAAAGCTACATTTATAATAATAATAATAAGCTGTAGTATTTTCTGTTGTATGTATCTGTTTGTATGTGGTAGGCCCATTTTTAAACCTTGTTTGTAGTGGATTTGTTTTTGTTTCTTGATGTGCAAAATGGTGATTTATAGTTTTCAATATTCTTATAAAATTACTTTGTGTAATTTTTATTTTATTTTTTTCAGGGTACACAAACAATTCCTTATTTGTACTGAAGGGAAATGATTTAGTAATGAAAATTGAAACACCGAAATCAAAAGTTGAAATATTCCATTGGAAACGCACAATAAGATCAGAAGAACTCTTCATAATAACATATATTCCTGATAAATATCAAAAAAATCTATTTGGAGAAAGGGCAGAGTTTTCAACAGCAAATTATTCTTTGCGAATAAAAAACCTAACATTGAATGAAAGTGGACTTTACCAAGCATCAGATGCTTCTAAGGTCATTGTAATTATCGCCGACTACCACGTCACAGTTCAAGGTATGTTCACTGAAACAGAAAACAGACATTTGATGCAGGCTGTTTCTTTGTTTGTATTTTAATGATCTCTCCTTGTTCCAGAGCAGGTATCACCAGTGGTCCTGAATGTGTCGCCTGGGTCTAACAGTTCTGAATCCTGTAAAGTGACCGTGACCTGTAGCACTCGGAGCTCCTCCATAAACTCCACCTTCACGTGCACCCCTCGGACCTGCTCTGAGGATGGAGGAGACCCAGCAGAGGTTGTGACCTCCGATGCCCGGCTCAACCTCTACCTGTCAAATGGTTTGATCGCCATCTGTAACCATAGCAACAAAGTGAGCTGGTCAAACGCCACGATGGAGATAAAACCTCCGTGTTTTGAAGATGATGGTAAGATCGGGGAAAATATTGATTGGACAAATGCAAATTATAAATGTATTTACGTTGATCTCAGTGTATGATTGGACAAGCATGAATAGATAATAAGAATACTAAAACACCAGTGACTTTATTGGTTGTGTGGCATTAAAGTTGCTGTAGGAGAGAGAGAGAGAGACCGAGAGACCGAGAGAGAGAGAGAGAGAGACCGAGAGAGAGAGACCGAGAGAGAGAGAGAGAGAGAGAGAGAGAGAGAGAGAGAGAGAATAGATTTTTAAACAAATCAACCAAAGCACGTCCCCTCCTCTCTGTTCCCTCCACAAACTGACTGTTACTTTTGTGTTGTGATATCACAATACTCTTGTGCAGAGGCGTGGGCCCCGTCAACCCAAAACATCACTCACTAATACACAAAAACAATAGCCTACAGCACCTCTTATATATGCTTATTTTTTTCCATTTGAAAGCATTTAAATGTAGACATCCTACATTCAGAATTGTAGTGAGAGTCGAAACTGTGCAGTTTGATGAAACACAACGGTTGTATTGTTCCATTTTCTGTTTTGTTTGTTGACAGATATTCCTCACACCAACCCACGCCAAGAACATCTATTAATCATCATTCGATTCTTTCTGGTCATTCTTATTCTGGTTGGCATTCTGGGTGCTATTTACAAACAGAGGAAAAAGAGTAAGTTACACTTTTGTCACCAGTTTGCATTAAATAAATAAATGCATAAATAATTTTTGGAACCTTTTTTCCACATGACCACCATAAAGATAAACGGAATATCAATTCTCCTGGTAGCGATGACCGGGTAAGCTGATTTCCTACACGTCTGACATAAATGTTCGATTTGATCATTAAAACCAAATAGGTCAAACGTTTGTAAGACAACCATACAACATGTCGATAAAATAGTAATTGGTACTTCTTGTTTAGATAATTGAACATTGCAACAAACTTACATATTAAATGTTCTTTCCAGAGTCCAAACGGTGACCAGTCTCCCACCGTCTACAGTATGTTAGGACCCCCTTCTATCCCTTTAGAACCCATTCCCCCTCAAACAGCCGCTCCCGAAGGTATTTATGCCCAGGTTGAGAAGCACGGACGTGCTTAGAAGGCTGCTGGTTCAATCCCTGGCTAATATAGGCCCGTTCCGACTGAGGGACTCTTCCCTCCAGTGAGCCGCTATGGGTGTGGCTTAGGGGACAGGATGCGCCCAACTTCACAGTTTAGCGGCTCAGTTAGCGACTCAGGTATTACCTAACTAGTTGACGCTGATTGGATACGGTTGAGACGGGATATGACGTGAGTTCGACGTATGATTAAGGCGGGATATGCGTCTGCCTTTTTTGAGCGTCTCGTCACTGACGCCACGGTCAAAACTTTTGCTAAATAATCGCGTAAGGGCTGGATTTGACTCGCTGTAAGGCCTCGTTCACCCTACCTCCGTCCGTTCGACGGATCTCATTGGCTTTGCATGGGGTGCTCGCGAAATGCATTGTGGGTCCGTCCGTCCATTCGGCTCCGTGGCCTGCGTCAAAAAGTTGAGAAATGTTCAACTTTTCAGGCAGCGGCGGACCTGTCGGCCAATTAGATCGCAGCTATGCAAATACAATCCCCGCGTTTCCTGGATCCATTTTGCAATAACAAGCAGGAAGAAGCAGTAAAAATCTGGCCATTATATATGTTTAAAGAAATGTGGTATGATAGGATTGTTTCTAGTCACCTGTTGTTTATGTCATCTTTTGTATTAATATCCACACATCAGCTTTGTAGCAGGAAGCGATTTGATTGGCTGCAGTATGCGTCTACAAAGGCTAGAGCTGTGTTCCAATATCCATACTATCCGTACTTACTAGCCTTAGTTTGAGTACGTAGGGCGTTCCGATTCAGATCGGGCGAAATAAGTGTACTGAAAGGACCCGGATGGTGTACTCAAAACGGTCAAATCGCGAAGTGTGAAGCGATGTACACTTTTCGTACTCAACGGCAGCCATCTTAGCTACGTAGCGGAAGAGGGCGGAGCCAAAGTCAGCGCATTTTCCACATAGCCTGCATTAATACAGTCATTTTGTAGTTTTTATAGCTTTTTATAGCTGCTAGGCGTAAAGAGTTCACCGTTCAAAGCGGGATGTTTATTGCGGGGGAGGAGCCGCGGCGGCAGTCGTGATCGTAATTTCCAGCCGCTACAACGATCGCTATGGGAACGGACGGCGAGGGGAACTCAGTGAGTGGGCGTAGCCAAACAGTGAGCCGCTTTCCAAGAAGTCCCTCAGTCGGAACGCGCCTTATGTGCCATGTGTCCTTTGGCTGGAGCATTCCAGCTTCTGCTTTTGATGTTATTTGTACTGTATTTTGTTTGGATTGTTACTCTCAACTATGCCTTTTGATACTTCTTGTTTTGAGCAAACAGTTAACGGTTAATGGTTAACAAATTATAATTTTTAAAAGAATTAGACAGAATTATCTATTTATCTAAAGAATCAAAATGGTGTAATGCATTTAAAAGTGCTTTTGTCATCACTGGTCATGCATTTTGTGCGCTTATGGACTTCAACATGGACTTATGTTTTTTTACATTCCTGGCACATTCACCGTTAGCGGCTTAGCAAAAAAGTATGGGGGGGGGGGGGGGGAATCATTGGTTGAAGCATGTTTAAGTACTTTTTTTTCAAAATGTATTTTAATTATAATACAATTTACGATGAAATTGTTTTTACAAATGTATTGTTTATTTTCAAAATATTTTGTATATATATATACATGTATTTTTTTATGGATGCATTTATTTTTATTTATTTTTACTTTTTACCTCTTCAGAAACTGTGTTTGTTATGATTTAGAAAATGTCCTGGATAATAGCGATCTACTGTATTCTGCTGAGATGGTCCACATCCTAAAGATGCTGAATTCTGTCCATCATTGTGCTCTACATTTCATTACTGGTTGTAAATACTGCACATCGCTGCACTCCGTATTCTAGAGCTAAGTGGCCTTCCTTTAATGTACGCAGGCATCCCCGCTGGTCGGGTTTAATTTATAGAATCCTCCTCGGACTGGTTCCTCATTGACTGAAATAAAATAAAGCGTTGCTGTGTTCGTGCTTTTTAAACCGCAGCTCCCCTGTTCAGTTGTATTTGTTTACAGGCCACTCTCGGCCTCTCCAATAGGATGGCAACGGCGATGTGAGGTCCAAAGTCCTAATGTGGTTTCTATGTATTTATGTTAATAGTCCTTGTATAGTGTGTGTGCGATGGATGGTCACCACGTTCACTAAATGTCAGCATTCAACACCTGCTCGGCTTATAATATCTTGTCAACTCTTAAATAAAAAGCTTTTACAGTATCTGTATCCTGGTTGTCAGAGGAGAGGAGTGAGCTAAGGGGGCCTGGAGAGAGCTAACTCTCAGGCTAAGACATCCCAGGCCAGCGGGTCGAGCGTTCACACAGAACACAGACCTCTATACTGGAAGCAGACTGGGGGAGGTCCACTCAGTGCCTGGAGGGAGGGGATAACCGGGAGATGTGTGCCCCAGTTGGGTCTACAATAGAATGGTTGTATGGAGTTAGTATCCTATTGGGCGTATCCCTCCTCCATATGGCGCTCGGTATCCCTCCTCACACAAACCTGTCTTCGGGCTAACTGCCCTTCTTTGCTGTAACTCGAGTCCTTATGTAGTTCAGCACCAATCACATTACAGCAGAGATCGACTGTTCTCAAGTCTCCTCTCATGATTTCATAACACCTTCACCTTTTCCAACCAAATTGTGCTTCAGACTTCACGACATAAAATCGAAATCGGGGCAGCTACAAAAACATTTAAAACCACCCTGCCTTTTGTTTGTGATAACTGCAGTCACAGCTAGACTTCCTCGTTTTTTTATCAATGTAAAGGCCTGTCTGTGTTTCTGCCTTTTTTTATTGCATGTTTGATAGGGGCTTATGTTCATATCTTGCATGTAAACATTGATGAAAAAGATAATAGTCTGTAGGCAGATGATATATTTATGTTTAGCAATGAAATTTCTAAATGGCTTGATTCAGTTTATATCAAACAGCACCAACATTACAACTTATATAAGGACTTCAACTAATGCTAAGCTCTGTTTCTAAATGTCATTGTGGTAATGGTATCTTAGTGCTGTTCTCAAGCTGCTTCCATCACCACTTCCTCTTCCATCACACACACACACACACACACACACACACACACACACACACACACACACACACACACACACACACACACACACACACACACACACACACACACACACACACACACACACACACATTGTGGTAACCCGGTTCTATCAGCCCCGCCTCCGATCAATGAACAAGAGTCTCTGATGTTAATTAAATCCAAAGAACGGGAAAAAGGGGAATCACCCGTCAATGCAAACTATAACTAAAGAGAGTCTGGGCTCCGTGAGCCACTGGGGACGCTGTGGTCGTATCTCACGCGCTGTCCCGGTATCCAGGTGAGGAGGTCCTTCCGTGGTCTCCTGTGGTCTTCTCTAGACCGGGTCCTGGGGCCAAGGTCCGTCCGGGTAGTGAATCTCAGTCCGTTCTCGGCTCCTACATGGGTCACATACCTCCTGCCCCTAGACCACGTCTCCGCTTCTCTTATATAGCCCTCACCTGGGTCTGATTGGCTTGGTACACAGGTGTCTCCTGTTGGCGTTGAGTGGGACCGTGCCAATGCGGCCCTTGGTGCCCTCTGGGGGAAAAGGGTGGTAGACTGCTTGTACTACCTGCCCTCTGGGCTTCCAGGCCCGCCGTGTCGGGCCGGGTTGCCAAAATATAAATATATAAATGTCTTATATTCGGGTAAATATGGTACATCATAAGCATAAGCTGCATATCGGTATCAAATTACCAACATTGAAATATGAGAATAAATAGGCTGTCGTAACTAACAAAGAATGCGATCAAACAACCTAAACCTAAATAGCAAAATGCACCTCTGGCAGTGTGGATTGCAGCTCGTCTTGAAATGTGACCCATCAAAAAAAAAAAATCAAAGCTGATCACCTTGCTACTGGTTGGTTTAGGTGCAAAATAATAATGTCAAGGTTGTAGATGTGTGCCCGGATGTGAAAGAGGATTGTTGAATCTGTAATTACGTTTTGTAGTTGCAAACCAACATTGTTGATTGTGTTATAATGTTTTGCAGATATACATATTTGTGAATTGTAGTCGCATAATGAATGTCTTTGTTACAGATCTCGATTCTAAACATAGAGTTATCGGTTTGAACCGTTGAAATGAATTCAGGCACAAACATGTTTGGGGACTAGATCACCTTACGGGGATACATGAAAACCCATTTTGGCAAGAAAACCCTTTAAATAAGCCCTCCAGATACCATTTTCATTGAAAATCGAGTGTTAGAGTTTGCCCGGCGCAATGTTTGGCGGCCATGTATTGGGGCATTGAGTTTCGCTTCCAAATCTGCATTTTTTAACCAGTAATATTGCTAAAAAATAGCAGCAAACCTCGGCAGTAGCATGACTAGGGTCCCTACACATAAATCGAGGCACCAACAACTGAGGCTACGATTACACGATGACGGTCTGACCAGAAGACGCAAAAGTGGCGTCGCGTCTTCACTTTTTATTCCGCGTTTAGACAAGCGTTTTCGGGAGGTAATCTGCGTGCATACGGTGACGCAAAAGTGTGTGGAATTCGATTGGGTATGCATGCCAGGCGGCTAGGTGGTGCTGTGATACACTATCACACAACACCGCCATGTCTGAGCGCATGCGTAGAATCTTCCTCCTTCTCTTATCCGTGCCGCAAAAACCAAAAAGATCCTTCTCTGTTCAGTAACACTATCTGTACATATCCTGTACATTTCGTGGAAAGACTCCTGTACGCTTGTTGGAGCTGCCAGAGCAGCTTGAAGGTCCGTTGCATGGAAATGATCAGTTTGTTTGTGTCCCAGGAACTTCACAGACCTTCGCAACAGATGGCACTTTTTCAGACTCAACTTCAGGTTGTGCTCCTGCAACCTCTGAAAAACAACTTCCAACCTGCTGAGGGCCTGCGGTTCATTGGGGGCAAAAATCAAGAGGTCATCTAAGTAGCACAAGAGACTGCTGAAGTTTAGATCACCAAAGATACTCAGCATCATCCTCATGAAGGACGCCGGACTGTTGCAAAGCCCCTGCGGCATTCTGTTATACTCAGGCAGGCCTAGTGGTGTTGTGAAGGCAGTATATTTCTTTTCTTCCTCATGCATGGACAGGTTATAAAAACCCGATGTGAGGTCCATGGTGCTGAAAACAGCGTTACCGCCAAGGGCAGCTAAGCAGTCCGATTGATGGGGCAAAGGATGAGCATCCCTGATGGTTCTCGCATTCAGCCATCGAAAGTCTGTGCATATACGAAGATCCCCATTTTTCTTCCAAACCATCACGAGTGGGGAAGCATATTCACTCATTGATTTCTGTATGATTCCTTGCTCTTCCATCTCAGTGAGAACTTGGCGCAGCTTTCTGATAGTGGGCTGGCGGCACTCTACGATACGGAAGACGGAAAGGACGGTCGTCAGTGAGACGGATTCTATGCACAAAGCCCTCGGCTTCTCCACAGTCTAGATTGTGCTTTGAAAATACATCTTGATACTTCTCAAGCAATGTCACAAGTTGGAGCTTGGTGGAGGGGCTCGCTTCACATCGGTCAATGTCGACGTTTCCAAGACCAGACTTCTGCAGTCTGTCTTTCAGGTCAGTGCCGTCGTCCTGTTTCACATGGGTCACTTTAACAGAACAACTGTCGCTCTGAGAGGAACCCTGGAACAGTGTGAGGTCCTCAGCCGCAACACATGGAGAGACATCTGCCTGCTTGCTGTTCTTTCTCAGGGTGAGTGGTTTGTCTGAGATGTTTGTGATTTTCATGGGGGTCCAGCCATCTCCCCACAGCGGCGTGACCTCTCTCCCCTCCCCTACCCACTGGAGGTGGTAGGCTCCACAATAACTGTGCTCCCAGGTGACTTGGGCACATTACTTGGCAGTCTACCCCACAGTAGGTACTCTTGTTTGGGGAGGAGAGGCACCGCCTGAGGTAACTTCACCGTCCCTACTTTTTCCGGCCAACCTTCACCCCTCCATCTCGTCAGGCTTGCCATCATCTCCAAAAACTGTTGGCCGTCTGAAGACACTTGTGTGTTGCTTGAGATAAGTTTCCAATAATCTTTCTAATTTTTTGAGCTGATGAAGCACATATTTCAGCATGTTGGTGCCTACTATGGTGTCGTCTTTCTGGCCAGCGACAACCAGGACTGGGACCCTGCTCTTCACCCCTTACAGACTGAGTTCCATGTCATACAAACACTTAGTGCTCACCTGCACTCCTCCACAGCCAACAAGGATGATGCGCTGCGGGGGTTCTTGCTGTTGGGTCAGGACGCTATCTGATAGCAGTCTCAGCTCTGCCTCTTCACTTATCGTGCAGGCCATTGACCCTGTGTCAAGGAGCTCTTGTAACTGAGCGCGGCCATTAACTGTCACTGGTGCATGAAATAACTCGCTGAAGGACTCAACCGTGTGAATATTCGGAACTACTGTACAATCATCTGACATTGTTTCACAAACATTGACGTACAACTCCTTTAATTCTTCACTTTCTTCAAGGGTCGATGTTTTAATGCTCACACGTCCCCTCTCCATATGTGAGCCATCTAGTTTAAACTTGCTCTTCTTTGCTCATGTTCAGGCCGTGCTTGAGATAGCTGTGGCTGTGGCTGTGGAGGGGTGTTCATTCTTGGCCGGCGCTGTTGGCACTCCCCTCTTCCAGTGGCCGTGCTTGTAACAGCCCATACAGAGGTTTGCCTGTCTACAGTGCACAGTAGTTGAGTGTTCAGCCGACTGACAGACTCTACATCTACTCTGAACAATGGCTACTGGCCCCCCTGCTGGGTGGCGCGACCGCTGCCGTCGGGGCCTTCTGCTCCAGCACACGGTTCAACAAGCCAATGAGAGACTGGACGCAGACACCCTCGGCCTGAGAAGAGGACGAGGGCCCCATTGCCTTGGGGTAGCAGATAAGGTCGGTGGTGTTACTAGCAGGGACTGTATTGCTGAAGTCTGAGCATGTGCACCAATGTTCTTTGGCCGGCAAGATTTGGAATGAGACATTGTTCTGGCCTCTCTCTGATGTTCGATGAGGTGTTCCTGAATCTCATTTGCTGTCCACTTCTCTGATATTTTGCACTTCAGGACACTTGCAAGGAAAGTGTCAGGACAGTGTTTCACCGGCGTCATCGTGACCTCATGAGAGGGGTCTGCTAGAGGCATTGAGGAGTCGGTTACCTCACTGAAATGTTGTTTCAGGATATCAAAGACAAGCTTGGAGTGTTCAGCTGGCCGCAGCGATGGCATGCTGCGCAGGGTAACTTTAACAATGTCTCTAGCCTTTCCCATTAGTCTTGACATTATCTCCATGGAGCACTCTTGTGGGGGGACACCCCGCTTATTCAGGTAGACGCTCATCATTTCTTCCCACTTGTGCACTGTGTGTCTGTCTGTTCTATCTCCCCTGAAGTACGGTGGCTCTTTGACGTCTGTCCTCCTAACTAACGTTACTCTAGTCATGTTCAAGTCAGACTGTCCTTGTCCTAAATTCAGACTAGGTGTAGGAGTGTTTTGACTATCTGCGCTACCGATAGATCTGTTAAGTTGGCTGGCAATGTTCTCCCCTATCTCGTATGCTAATTGTGCAATGAGGTTCCCTAGGTCTGAGGAACTCGCCTCTGGACTAGACACTGGCTGACGTGGAGAATGTTCATCTGTATGCGTGTGAGGGTATGAGAATACAGGGCGGCCCACTGGGCTAACACCACTACCAATGTCTGAAGCATCCCCTAATCTACGCATGTGCGGTGCGGGGGAATGTGCATCAGTGTGTAAGTGTGTGGAAGAGAGTACAGGTTTGCCTTGTGCACCAGCCCCTTTAACCGGCGTCCACTCTACCCTACTCATAAGCCTGCCCCTACCTAGGCTTTCCAGCGCAGCGTCCCCACGGCTAAGAGGTGTCTGCACATCCTTACCATCAGTCATTTTTGCAAAGGTTGTCAATCAAGAATTACAATTTGCGCATTGACAGTAGAACAAGTACTTGTCAACGTCCCGAAGAGTTCCTACTCGTTACAGCAACCACCGGCGATCACCCTGAAGTGAGGAGATCCGGGTCACGGCACCAGTGTAGCCAGCGCGGTCTGCATGTAGCCGACTACTGCGTTGTGTTCCGGTGCACTGAAGACAGGACGCTGACGTTCTTTAATGGCACTTTATTCTGTACAATTTCAATGAGAGCACAAGATTCAGGACTCTATCTTCATGGATTGAACCAGCCTCTCTCAATCCAGTGGAAAGCAAACAGAGCACTAAAAGCATTAAAAACTGGGACTGGGAGTAGGCTACATACCTGTACAATTTCAATGAGAACAAAGATTCAGGACTCTATCTTCATGGATTGAATCAGCCTAACACAAGAAAATGGAGAACTGAAACATTTGGGCTATACTAAACGAAGATAGAACGGCGAGCGCAAACCACGAGGTTAGCTATGTTAACAATCTAAGCTCATAAAACATAAATGTTCTCGACAAAACATGACTAAATTTAAGTGCACTCATCCTGGAATACATATACAAGTGAAGTTACCATATGCACTAAAACTAAAGTTAGAACAGGTATAGTTAAAGTTAACATTGCACAGGTGTGGACACGTACCTCTCTTTCCAGTGGAACGCAAACTGAGAAAGGAACGCAAAAATCCAGCATATAGCCACCACTATCCAATAGAGGGCGCACTTACACAACAAATAAATCTCCCAATGCCTAAAAACTACTAGGCCTACATGAACAATACAAGATTTTGGTGAAATAAAACTCACATAACCACAAAACATAAAATGAAAGGATACAAAATTATTTGTCATTCTTACACATGCAGTAGCTGATAGGTGCAGAAATTTACCCATTTAGATGTATTCGCAAAAAAATGTATTGTAATTGAACTACAGTAGTTGAGCCAACTCCCTCCTGTGCACCGGTGAAAACCATGCACATCATTTATTAATTAAACATATTATTTTATTAGTTAAACCCTGTGTTTATTTTAACCATCCTGGTTCTCTAATATCAATGTTCATAACACAACCAGTGTCTAGTGCACTCCTGTCGTGATACAAAAAAGGCACGAAAACAGAGAGATGGGCCCAGCAACCTGGAAAAACTTTATATCTGTGAGTGTTAGGCATTCTTTACTGCTTATACTTCCACTTCCTGAAGAGAGAGAGAGAATATTTAGATTAATGCACACAAGTAAAATGATGAGTGTTGGGCATCCTTCGCTAATCAGGTTGCCAAGTCCTGAAGAGAAAAGAGAATACATTTAGAAAAAATGCAAACATTTACAGATTGTTAAAACAATTAATGTTGGTGAAGCACTTAGACACACACAGACACTCAAATACACAAACAAGTTCAGCAATTGACCATCTGGTCCTAACACATAGCTAGGTGTTTAGGGAGAAAGGGAGTGAGGGGAAGAGAGAACAATAAGAAGAAGCCTTCAATTTAACTAATATTAGAAAGGGGGTATGGGCTCCATCTCACATCTATATGAATGTCAATAGGGGTTGTGAACGGCTGTCCAATGGGTTACCCTATTGTTGTACGGCGAACTCGGGCTCGTCTGGTGGGGGCAGACACTTAAGGGGATTCTGGGGCTGGGTGCGGAGAAAACACTAGTAGTTAGCTTCTTGGAAAGCAGGGGGTCACCTAGTTGGGACTTATAATAGTCCTCTTCTTGTGGTACAGAGGGAGATGTTGAGATAGAACTGGGAATATTTTTCTCTCAGCGAGCAGGGGGGGGAGGCGTTGAGATAGAGCTGGGAATAGGTCTCTTCGCATCCAGTGGTGGGAGATGTTGAGATGGGGGGCTACAGAGACTATGAGGAACTCCAAATATGGCGGTGGGGGAAACTACAAACGTATCAATCGATAAAATAAACTCCTCTGAGTTCTATCTGTCTGGCTGAAATATGCTGTACTTTATGGCATAAGGCCACCACTTAATCGCAATACACACTCTCAACACACTATCCGCTCTCTGCACTGTGTGTATACACATATACACAAATAGCCCTATGAGATCCTCTGATGAAAAGGGGTACTACAAACAGTATTTATTGTTAATAAAACCAGAGAGAGAGAGAGAGAGAGAGAGAGAGAGAGAGAGAGAGAGAGAGAGAGAGAGGGGGGAGAGGTGGGGTGGGGGGGGTTCTCGGGTGTAAGGGGCTTTGAGGGAGGAGGTGGGGACTTTACGAGCGTATGGGGTCAGGAGGGGGAGACTCGTACTCTTTAGTAATCCATCGTCTTTAATAACAAAATCCCAATCGATTTCAATGTAAAATGTAAGTATACAGTCCAGTGTGGTATCAGCGGATTGGCAGATAAGATAGTATCCCCTGTGAACGTCAGCTATGGAGCTACTGCTTAGGAACACAGACCGCGCCGGCCTCAGGAAAGGACAGAAGAATGGGGAAGTGAAAGATAGATTATTCTATTGTGGCCCGATCTACACAGAGACCTATAGTGGGGGACTTAACCTCGCACTTGGTACCAAGTACAATCGTTAACGATGAGCACTCAAAACAACGTCAAGAGCGGAGCATGAAAGACAAAGCCACTCTCTGGGGGGGGAGAAACCAAAGTGGAGGCTTCGAACCGCAGAGGGGAAGGTGTTTAAGCTATGAGTAAGGGGGCTTCGAACCGCAGAGGGGAAGGTGTTTAAGCTATGAGTAAGGGGGCTTCGAACCGCAGAGGGGAAGGTGTTTAAGCTATGAGTAAGGGGGCCGGGAGACAGAGCCTGCTTATCTCTAGACAGACAGACAGACAGACAGACAGACAGACAGACAGACAGACAGACGCGTCCACAGGCGCCAACAGACCACACATTTGTGGAGAGAGAGAGAGAGAGAGAGAGAGAGAGAGAGAGAGAGAGAGAGAAAAAGAGAGAGAAAAAGAGAGAGAGAGAGAGAGAGAGAGAGAGAGAGAGAGAGAGAGAGAGAGAGAGAGAGAGAGAGAGAGAGAGAGAGAGAGAGAGAGAGAGAGAGAGAGAGAGAGAGAGCGAGCGAGAGAGAGAGAGAGAGAGAGAGAGAGAGAGAGAGAGAGAGAGAGAGAGAGAGAGAGAGACGCTCCGCGTTTCCTCTCGAGGCAGAGCCACTGTATCTACCATGACTCCCTACTCTGTATTTCTCTCGGCTCTTTATGTATTTAGCTTTTGGTTCAGAGGCCTACAAGGTAAATCCCAAAACTATTTTTCTACCATTTGTCTCTGATATGTGTCGCCTATTGCTTTCATTGTTAGAACATAACTGTTTAACGATTAATCATCTATAGGGGATGGGCGTTGCTCTTAGATGTTTTTTCTCTATTCGGTTATTGCCCACAATGTAGGCTGCGCATTTCTAACCGTCTAACATTGGTAACACTTTAGATTACAGCTCGCAAAGTACTCCTGGACTTACGGCGTCATCTTTTGTACTTTTTGTGTAGCAGTACAGTACAAACCAATAATTGTATGAAAAACAAGATTTGAAGTTATGGAATAAGAGGGTAACAATTCTGGATATTAAAAAACCTTATACTGTGGTTATTTTTGAAATACTGGGTACCTAATATTTCATTACAGGGTACATATGACCTACTGAGCAGTAATCCAGCCATTAGGAGGAATTTTGCATACTACAGTTATTATTTAAGTACTCTGTCGCTATTATGCTAATTTAGGGAACAGCGTGACTATAATACTGAGCAAAGGGGAAGATGGAGTCATGACTTCTGTATCATGTGATTCTATTTAAATTCAGGATTTAGGGCCCATTTAATAGGCTATGTATGATGATGATGTTGTTTTGGGCTTTTTGTAATACTTCAATGTAATGGTATTACAACATTAGTAGTAAAAAATGCTAGAGTAGAGTAGAGAAATATATATGACTATCTGTATATATACAAACATTTCTAGATATAACTTGTTAATCAAAATGCATATACATGGTTAATACACTCTTCTGACGGCAAACTTTGAAGTTCATAGAGTTTGTTCTTCCATGTTGTGAGGCAAGTAAATAGAAACAAACCACTGCATAAGTTATGTACTTATGCAGTGGTAGTTCTCCCTTTGTTACATTCAGTTACATCGTAAGTACAGGGTACGCAGGCTTTTATCTATAGCTACATTTATAATAATAATAAGCTGTAGCATTGTCTGTTGTATGTATCTGTTTGTATGTGGTAGGCCGTTTTTGTTTCTTGATTAGTTTTTGATTTGTTTTTGTTTCTTGATGTGAAAAATTGTGATTTATAGTTTTCAATATTCAACAAAATTGTGTTTATTTATCTATTTAGAGAATTATGTATGCATGTTATAAAATTACTTTGTGTAATTTTTTCATTTTTTTCAGGGTACACAAATAATTCTTTATTTTTGCTGAAGGGAAATGATTTATTATTGGAAATTGAAACACCGAAACCCAAAGTTAACTTCTTCCAATGGAAAAGCAAAATAAGATCAAAATAATTCTTCATAATAACATATTATCCTGATGAATTTCAAAAAAATCAATTTGGAGAAAGGGCAGAGTTTTCAACAGCAAATTATTCTTTGCGAATAAAAAACCTAGCATTGAATGAAAGTGGACTTTACCAAGCATTGGATACTTCTAAGGACGCAGTAATTATCGCCGACTACCACGTCACAGTTCACGGTATTTTAACTGAAACAGAGAACAGACATATCATCAAAGCTGTTTCTTTGTTTGGATTTTAATGATCTCTCCTTGTTCTTTACAATTAACGTCATCCGTTTTTACAACATCCGCTATAAAACGATATGCTATGGTATGCTCAGTTTAAAACCTTTGTATTAAATGCCCTGTTTACACCTACCCGATAGTGGGCCCCGATGGTGCCCGATTGCTAAATCAGCATCTATCGTTATAACATCGGCAAATAGCGTGGTTGCATCGGGAAACACTGTTACTCTTCCCGGGAACATTGTTAGACAACGGGAAGAAAAGCTCAATGATCGGGCAACATCGGGTAACATCGGCAAAGAACGAACATGTTTGTTAATTTTGGGTCTATCGGGGTAGAATCGGTTACCAGGTGTTGCTATCGGCTAATCGGCTATAATCGGGAATAGAACGGGAGTATAACGTAAGACATCGCAAGTCGTTCGTGAATTTTCCTGGGGTACATCGGCTATATTCGTTAATCTTCCGCGCTTTATCGTCTTTATATCGGCAACCTCAACACACGAAAGACCCCCGAGAGACACCCAACCTAGGGAAGACATATGGATTAGCACGTTTATTACACGAATGCACACGAATTACACCCGATAGAGTCACGCTATTTATTTTTTACCCGAATTAGACCCGAAACATACAGATTGCAGGCCGAATTATACCCATAGTCTAACGACAAATAACGATTGTGACCAGATTGTGTTAAGGAAGACCCTCAATCTGTCACTTGGGTATAAATAGGGGGTGATGGATGGATGTCCCACTTTTATAATTAAAGGGGTGCCTCGCCCATTTAGAACCGGCGTTCTATTATTATAAAATCGCTATTGTAATATAAATAAAAATATAAATTAGAGCTGTCAAGCGATTAAAATATTTCATCGTGATTAATCGCATTAATGTCATAGTTAACTCACATTAATCGCGATTAATCGCAAATTCGTTTTCTATGCTAAATATCCCTTGATTTCTTTGTCCCATTAATTCTTCTTGTTTTAATTCTCTTATCAACATGGTGAAGTGCATCGGCTTGCCTTGTGCAAATGATTTTTTATTGATAACAACATTGGCATATACTGATCAAAACAGGAAGATACAAAAAAAGAGCGTATAGTGCAATCAAAATCTAAGCAGTCGTTTAGACTGCTTTGAACAAAAGTCATTTGAACATAGCAGTCAGGCTACTGCTTCTTTGTTTTGAGCCAAAGAAAAAAAATATTATTATTTTTTTAATAAAAGATTTGCGTTAATCGCGCGATAAAAAAATTGACGCCGTTAAAATTGGTTTGCGTTAACGCCGTTAATAACGCGTTTAACTGACAGCTCTAATATAAATAAATATCAGTCTAAACCAGTCTCCCCTTGGCCTTCTCCCGAAATGACGCCAAACGCGTCATTTGACGTATTTGGCGTCATTCGAAATGACGTCTGTGAGGGACCGGCGTGGTCGCCCCACGTATCTGGGATACGGGCAACTGGGTATCGCGAGTGTGGGCAAAAATGAGGGCAATGGACTGACGACTAAGAAAAGTGAAGTTTTAATCTCTCCAAACATTCACAAAAATAGAGCAACGTTCAAAATGAAAAGGAATTGACTGCATCAGTCAGCAAACCAAACTAAAATAACATAAAATAGCATACCATAACATAAGTTTCTCGTACTGGCCTCACTCCAAGCCAGCACCACCTTCAGCCCCAAACACCAAATGAAAAGGCCCTTAAAGGTTGGGTATGCGATTTGCGAAACGCCAGCAGATTTTGAAAATACACAACTCAAATGGTCCTACCCCCTCTCCTTCAACGCTGACTCTGACTCCACCCATTCCAAGTACCTGGACGCGCAATCATGCACGAGCACGAACAGAGATGCGCGAGCGAGCCAGGCTAGCGTAGGTTTTCGTTTAACAACATGGCACTACATTCAGCTGTAAGTTGCACCCAGTACCGCGGGAAGTAGGGGTGCTGGGGGTGCTGCAACACCCCCTGTCCGAGGCCCTGTCTTATCACAGAAAACGATCATTTCTAAAAACTCCGGCCAAAGTGGAGATTTCTGAAAACGCCGGTTATGTGTTGTCGTGTCAACGGGGAGAAACGGGATTTTAGGTTCTGAAGCGTCACATTATGCACCAGGAAATGCTTAACGTCATGTGAGCGCCCGCTGTACCGTATTGGTCCGAATATAAACACAAACCCCATTGTAAGACGACCTATATTTGGAAAAAAGATTTGAAGACCAGATCTTGTTTTTATGAATAAATAAATTGTATTCATTGAAATAATATACGAAAATAAAAAGGCATAGAATAAAACACTGCATTGCCACTAAACAGTAGTGCAAATAGGCCGTACTGATGACACTCCTCTGCCCCGCTGTGTTCGCTCTGGCTGTGGTCGCTCCGAACTGTTTCGGCCCGTGGCAAAGCGAGTCATCCTCGCTGCTGTCCAAGGCATTTTGAGACGCAGCATTTATTTAATGCTCATATGACCTAGTGCCGAAAAAAGGTTATATGAAAAAGTGTGAGGGGAGCGGTGGTGCGCTAAACTTGTTCTGTGAGCAGCTGGATGTGAACCATGGTGTGAAGAAAGTGAACACAACGATCGATTTTCAACTGTGCGCGCATGCACTGGTGTAATTGAGCTGCGCTGCTATATATCTTTTTTATCAATGTAACGAGTTGCGAGTCTAGTGCAGGCTGAGTTTTTTTTTTCCAGCACCCCCTGCTGAGAATACGTTCTCGCGGCTATGGTTGCACCAGATGTTATAAACATTAAACGGTCACATAAATCATTACTATTTTTAGAAAATGTATGTTTGTTTCATATAATTGTATTGGAAGTCCTGGTTTTCACTAGGGTTGCTGCGGTGTGGACATTTTCACAACGAGTAATACACTCGTCTCAACACCGGTATTACCGAGTATAAACGGTATAAACTTTGAAACTATGTCAACCGCCACACAAGCATCGGTTTTTAGACCCTTCTCGTCCTTCAGTTGCCGCCAACGTTCGAAAGCAGCGCCTAGGATTATTCTTGATTTCAGTTTTTCTCTTTCAGCGTTTTTATTATCAATTACTCTCTGAAAAAGAGTTTTCCTTCTCTTTGCTGGTGGTGGTGGTGGTGGTGGTGGTGGTGGGGATGGTGGCGTCTTGTCTGCCATGGAAATTGTCTTCTACTGCTAGGTCCAAATGTGGATTAACTAGTTCCAGTAGCTACCGCAGGATAACAACAAACAGGAGCTTGCTCTGGGTCACGAGCTCTGGGTCACGAGTACTGCACGAAGGGGTCGCGCGCGGGGCGCGGGGGAGGGGGAGTGCAGTACGACCGTTTGATTGATGTACTTACTGTCCAATGCAACGAGGTGGCAATCCAAATGATTGGCTGGAGTTTTTCGAGCCCTGCCCGTTCCACAGATGATTGACTTGTTTAATTTTCATGTCAGTACTTCTAACTCAGTGGCTGTAAGCGGGTTATGATAAGGATTTCAAGTAATTTTGCAAAAATTGCCAAAAAAGCAAATTCCGTACCCAACCTTTAAGTAGGGAAATGGTAATTAGACCAATCACGGCCATATGGGCCAGACCATTAGCTGGGGGAACATTTACCTAAAGCTAACAATCCAACATAACTGAACAGAAAGTACATTGTGTGAATACTAAATAAACATGATACTAAACAAACAATCACCAAATACATATAAACCCACACCCTGTGCAGAACCTAAAGATATTTACAAAACAGCTGTTTCTATCAACACCCCCCTGGGCTATTCCCTGATACTCTGATCCTAAGCTCCCTTAGCATACTGCCCCCTACCGGGACGGAAGACCAATTCTATACCAGCCCAATCTAATATATACACACACAATATAATAATAATAATAATTCCTCTAATGCGGGACAGTGAGAAGGGGGAGGATTTCACCTTCTCACAACGTCAAATGACGCCAAACGCACTTCGGGTGTCTTCCCTGGCATAAATCGTTATGTTATCGTTATAACATCGGGTATGTGTAAATGCTACCCCGATAAATTGACCCGATCATACATTTTTAGCCCGATGTCACCCCAATCACCCCGACTTCCACATCGGTGGTCCATCGGCCGTTAGCGGCCATTAGCGGGATGGTGTAAACGGGGCAAAACTTGTACTAAACTTATTTTCTCTATTTGAGAAAGGATGATTTATAGCTTGCATTAGTCCTATTCAATGTGATATTGTGTTAACTTAGTAGGCCTGCATCATATATCCTCACAAATAAATGTATGCACATTTTTTAATTACTTCCTGTGTAATCTTGTTTATTTTTTACAGGGTCAGAACATCATACCTCTACAGTTTTTTTGCTCAAAGGAAAGGATTTATTCATGGAAATAAATACACAGAAACCCAACGGTCTCTTTTTATGGCGCTCTAAATCCAAAAAAATAATAAGGCATCATCCCGATGGGCAGACAGAATATTTCTTTGACGAAAGGGCAGAGTTTTCAAAAGAAAATTACTCATTGCAAATAAAAAGCCTAGAATTGATTGACAGTGGAATTTACCAAGCAGTAGATATGAGTGGTGAAGAAGATAAAGTTATTGCTGAATACAACGTCACAGTTCAAGGTATGTTCACTGAAACAGAGTACAGACATTCGATACAAGCTGTTTGTTTGTTTGTATTTTAATGATATCTAAATATCGTTGTTCCAGAGCAGGTATCACCAGTGGTCCTGAATGTGTCGCCTGGGTCTCCCAGTCCTAAATCCTGCAATGTGACCGTGACCTGTAGCACTCAGAGCTCCTCCTTAAACTCCACCTTCACGTGCACCCCTCGGACCTGCTCTGAGGATGGAGGAGACCCAGCAGAGGTCGTGACCTCTGATGTCTCGCTCAACCTCTACCTGTCAAATGGTTTGATCGCCATCTGTAACCATAGCAACAAAGTGAGCTGGTCAAACGCCACGATGGAGATAAAACCTCTGTGTTTTAAAGATGCTGGTAAGATCACAGCAAATACTTATTAGTGAAGGGCCGATTTGCAAATGTTCTTGTTATGCCACTGCTTTTAATTCCGTCCTAAAGCTTTTCCTCACATAACCGATGAATACAGTGCCATCTATAACACCCTTCATACAGAACACCATTCATCATTAAGACATTTATTAATTTGGCTCAGTGCATTACTGACATCCATGCATAGTAGCGCGTTAACTATTCCAGAACAGACTTGAAGTCCCAGTTATTGAAGTTAGAGTGGCACTGTTCGATGATGTTGATAAATCCCTCGTCCCTGTCAGGTCGGCCAGTGCATCGGACAGTGCATTAAAACAATGTCCCTGCACTTCTGTCTCTCTAGTTATCTGCAGCTCTGTCAGTGATGTTTCTACTTTAGGAGTTTATGTTTTCTGCATGTTCGTGATAAAGTTCTTCCACTGTTTGATTCCTTTCTCTGTATTTATTTCTTGACAGTTTTTCATGAAAACAACTCAAACTATGAGAAATTAATCATCCTCTGTCGGTCGGTCTTGGTCATTCCTATCATCATTTTGGTCATTTTTTATTGCTGGAGAAAAAACAGTAAGTCACATTAGTCTCCACTTTTACCTAATGAAACAAATATAATGTTATTATATTGTATTATTATTTGTGTATCGTTCTATTTTCATTGTCTTTGGTTCTTTTGTCTGTAGACAATCACCTCAAAGGCCATTCTGATCAGGTAAGGCAATTTCATACTTTCCGAATTTGGTTCACATCTCACATTTTGTTAACCACTTTGTTTTTAAATTGTATCTTTATTGAGGCCACCAAGTTTCAAACATCGTAGGATACTTTTCCTTTTACATAGTTTCTCTTATGATTTACAGATTCCTGATATATAGGAAAAACAAAATACAATAAAAAGGAAAGAAAACCAAATACAAAAATATAACTACAAGGATTTTTCATCCGTGTCATTACCTCATATCAATAACAGTTTTCTTTCCAGGCCCTTTTTTTTTTTTTTTTTAACAATAAGAACCGTTCAGACAAGGGGGAGTTTCACTATGCCTCTCTAAGAGAGATTAAATAAAAAGAAAAAGGACAAGCATATATATATATAGATATAAACAAATACAGCCAAAAAAACGAAGAAAAATAAATAAATAAATAAATAAAGAATGCTTCAGACAAAATCTGATCGTAAGCCTATATGTTCAATATACTGTGGCAACCCCCTTCGTCGGCGGCGGGGATTCGGGAATTAATGAATGAAGCAGGGTTGCGGTGCAACGGGTTTTATTGGAAAACCAGTCACGAAAGGGAAATCATATAAACTAAGGTTCTTCCGTAATCGGGAATAAGGGCGCGGGACCTCCTGGTCCAGCCCTTCCTCTGGGTCGGCGGGGAAACAGCACCCGACGCCTCCGGCTTACTCCTGGTGGGGAAAACGTCTCGTTAAAACACGTCTCTTCCTGGTCCGCCCTCCCTCTCGTCTCCCCCGTCCCCAGCCCTTAAAGCTCCTCTCTCCTGGTCCCCCAGGTGCCCCCAATGTTCTTGATTCCCTGGGCCCGGTTGATGTTCCCTCTAGCACAGCTGGGTGGAGGGGGAGGTATCTTCCTTCCACCACCCGTCCACGGGGCGGGTGCTGCAGCGGCTGGCCCCTGGCCCGTGGCATGGGGTTGCCACACACCCCCATCCTCAGCAGCAAGCCGGGGGTTCCTCCTGTTAGCCCTAGGCAGGCGTCCCTTCGGGATAGTGCGTCTGCGTTACCGTGGGCCCTTCCGGGTCGATGGACCACCTGGAAGCGGTAGTCTTGTAGGGCCAGGAACCAGCGCGTCACCCTGGCGTTGGTGTCCTTGGCCGTTGCCATCCACTTTAGGGGGGCGTGGTCGGTGACCAGGCTAAAGTTCCGACCGAGGAGGTAGTAACGGAGCTTTTCTAGGGTCCACTTGATTGCCAGCGCCTCCTTTTCCACCGTTGAGTATGCCCTTTCGCTGGCCAGGAGCTTCCGGCTGATGAAGGTCACCGGATGCTCCTCTCCTGACCGGACTTGAGATAGAACGGCTCCCAGCCCCACCTCAGACGCATCCGTGTGTACCACGAAGGGGAGGCTGAAGTCCGGGGTGATGAGCACGGGCTCGGTGCAGAGAGCCTGCCGTAGGTGGGAGAAGGCTTCCTCAACCTCCTCCGTCCACTTCACTCGGTCGGGTAGAGTCCTCCGGGTTAGCTCGTTGAGGGGGCTGGCCAGTGTTGCGAACGCGGGGATGAACCTCTGATAGTACCCGACTAGTCCCAGGAAGGACTTCACCTGTTTCTTGGTGGTCGGCCTGGGCCAGGTCCGGATGGCTTGCACTTTTCCGTCCTGGGGTCTCACACAGCCCCTCCCGACTTGATAGCCCAGGTAGGAGGCCTCCTCCAGGCCCAGGCGACACTTCTTGGGGTTGGCCGTGAGGCCGGCGGTTCGAAGCGCCCCAAGGACGGCTCGGAGGTGGTGGAGATGGATGGTCCAGGTGCTGCTGTGTATTACGATGTCATCTATATACGCGGCGGCGTATTCTCTGTGGGCCCGTAGGATCCGGTCCATCATCCTTTGAAAGGTTGCGGGTGCCCCATGCACCCCGAACGGGAGGACGGTGTATTGGTATAGCCCGTCTGGTGTGGCGAACGCCGTCTTCTCCCGGGACCGCTTGGTGAGGGGGACCTGCCAGTATCCCTTCGTGAGGTCTAGGGTGGATATGAACCGGGCCGGGCCCAGTTGCTCTATCAACTCGTCTACCCGTGGCATAGGGTAGGCGTCGAAGGCAGACGCTTCGTTCAGTTTGCGAAAGTCATTGCAGAACCGGTAGGTCCCGTCTGGTTTGGGTACCAGAACCACCGGGCTGGACCACGCGCTATGGGACTCCTCTATGACCCCCATCTGCAGCATGCGGGCGACCTCTGTTCTGATGACGGCGCGCCGTGCTTCCGGGATGCGGTAGGGCCGGAGGCGGACTCTGACTCCCGGTTCTGTCCGGATGTCGTGGCTGACGGTTGTGGTCCTGCCGGGTCGCTCGGAGAAGACATCCAGATGTTGGAGCACCATGTCCCGCATGTCCTGTGTCTGGCTCGGGCTCAGCAGCTCCCCCACTGGGACCTCTGGAGGGGGCAGTCGAGCGGCCAGCGTCAGGAGAGTTGGATCCCGCGGAGTGGTCAGTGGTTGCCACCGCTTCAGCAGGTTGATGTGGTACAGCTGGGTGGTCTTGCGTCTCCCCGGTTGCCGCACCCGGTAATTTACCTCGCCCACCCGGTCGATGATCTCATAGGGTCCCTGCCACTTGGCCAGGAACTTGCACTCAGAGGTCGGGATGAGGACGAGGACCTGGTCGCCCGGGTCGAAGGTGCGCAGCTGGGCCCCCCGGTTGTACACCCGAGCTTGGGCTTGCTGGGCTCGTCCAAGGTGCTCCCGGACCACGGGCCACACCTGCGCCATCCTGTCCCGCACCTGCTCCACGTGCTCGATGATGGTGCGGTGGGGGGAGGGTTGGCTCTCCCAGGCGTCCCGGGCGATGTCGAGGAGCCCTCTCGGTCGTCTCCCATAGAGTAGCTCGAACGGGGAGAAGCCGGTGGAGGCCTGGGGTACCTCCCTGATGGCGAACAGGACGTGAGGGAGTAGCTGGTCCCAGTTCTTTCCATCGACCTCCATCACCTTTTTCAGCATGCGTTTTAAGGTCTGATTAAACCTCTCTACCAGTCCGTCGGTCTGGGGGTGGTAGACGGAGGTCCGGAGGTGGCGGATCTGTAACAGACTGAGGAGGTCCTTTAACACCCGGGACATAAAGCAGGAGCCTTGATCTGTCAAGATCTCCCTAACTATTCCCACCCTGCTAAATAACGTCATTAGCTCTCTTGCCACTGCCTTGGCTGTGGCGGCGCGGAGAGGTATGGCCTCTGGGTAGCGGGTCGCGTAGTCTACCATGACCAGTATGTAGCGGTGACCTCGGCTAGTTCTGGGGAGGGGGCCTACGATGTCTAATGCCAGTCTGTCGAAGGGGACCTCGATCAGGGGCATGGGTATGAGGGGATTCCGTACGGACGGTCTAGGGGCGGTACGTTGGCACTCGGGGCAGGCTCGGCAGTAGTCCTCTATGTCTTTCTTTACCCCTGGCCAATAAAATCTAGCTAAAACCCGGTCCCTGGTCTTATCCATCCCCAGATGAGCCCCTAGGAGGTGTGAGTGGGCCATGTACAACACCTTGCTAACATAGGACCGTGGAACGATCAGCTGTTCCACCTCCTCTCCCCCCCTCTGAATAACCCTATACAGTAACCCTCCCCGTGTGCTGTAATGTGGATACTGCCGGCAACTCACCGAGTCCCGTGATAGTCCCTCGTGGGTTTGCACGTGTCCCCAGGCTTGTCTTAAGGAGTCATCCTCCAGCTGGGCGGTGGCGAACCGTCCGCCCCTGTCCGCTCGCCCCTCAACGGCCAGGGGGAGGTCGGAGAAGTCAATGAGGGGTGGGCTCTCACTCTCCTCTGGTGGGGGTATCGGCTCGGAGGCGGTCATCGTGCCCGGTGTCCCCGGGGGAAGGGATTCCGTGGACGAGGCGTGAGGCCGGCGTCCTACCTCTCTCGCGGGTCTCTGCGGAGGCTCGTCGGAGTCAGTCGGGGATTGTGGGGGTTGGCCTGCCATATAGACGGGTCGGCTTCGTCGCTGGCGCGGTCTCGTCCTTGGATGTCGGGGTCTTGGTGGGCGAAGCTCCGCCCCCAACAGTCGTCCAAAGATGGGACAGTCGCGTCCAATTAACAGGGGCATGGGTAGGTTGGGCACTACCCCGGCCTGGACCGTGAAGGTCCCCTTCGGGGTTTGTACGGTGATGTGGTTGGTGGGGTATGTTTCCGTCTGTCCGTGGATGCAGCCCACCTCCACGTCCTGCCCGGGCGTTCCACAGGCTAAGTCGGGCCGGATCAAGGTGACCACGCTCCCTGAGTCCAGGAGGGCATGGGTGTCGCGCCGTCCCACCCGTACCGGCAGGCTCGGCGAGACGGTCCTCTCGTGTGACCAGCAGGTGGTGCGGAGGCAGGCTCCTCCCCTCTGGTCGGACGGACTGGCCGTGGGCATTGACACGTCCCCTGCGCCGGGACAGTGGCGGGCCAGGTGGCCCTTCTGGCCGCAGGTGTAGCACCTCCACTCCTCTCTCGGAGTCGGGGGGGCGGGGCCTCTGCGGGCCACGATGTTTTGAGCCGGGTAGGCGGGGTCTCGGACGACCGGTGTCTGGGAGCGCGGGGTCTCTGTCATCCGTCCGCGTCGCTCGGTCCGCGGCTCCCCCCCTCCGGGAGGCGGGGCTGTTCCTCCGCAAAGCCGCTGGGTTACTTGATGGTTCTCGAGGAGTTCCACGAGATCGTTCACCGTTCGGGGCTGGTTCCCGGAGGCCCAGCGTTTGGCGCCGGGGGGAAGAGATCGGATGCAGCGGTCTATGACGAGCCGATCCAGCAGAGGGGGGCCGTCGCCTTCTACGAGCCACCGCTCGGCCAGCCGGACGAGTTGGGAAATCTGGCTTCTCACTGAGCCGAGCGGTTCGTAGCTCCAGTCGTGGTAGCGCTGCGCCTGGGCGGGGAGGCTGTGTCCATAATGGGCGAGGATGGCCTGCTTGAGCGTCGGGTAATGCCCCGCCTGTTGGGGGTTGAGATCCCGGTAGGCGCGCTGAGCTTCCCCGGTCAGGAAGGGCGCTAGGATGTGGCCCCACTCGTCCGCTGGCCATTGTTCACGGTCCGCGGTCCGCTCGAACACCTCAAGGTACGCCTCTACGTCGTCGTCCGGTCCCATCTTTGTCAGCCTCTTCGTGGGGGCGGCGGATGCAGGACCCCGAGCGAGCTGCTCGGCCATTCGGACCATGCATCTCCGTAGGACGTCTATCTCCTCGTCCCTCGTGGCGGGTGGGTCGGCGTGCTCCATCGTGGTCTGGGTGGTGTTTTAAGTCCAGAGATCGCGTTGCCTGCATTCTCCACCACTGTGGCAACCCCCTTCGTCGGCGGCGGGGATTCGGGAATTAATGAATGAAGCAGGGTTGCGGTGCAACGGGTTTTATTGGAAAACCAGTCACGAAAGGGAAATCATATAAACTAAGGTTCTTCCGTAATCGGGAATAAGGGCGCGGGACCTCCTGGTCCAGCCCTTCCTCTGGGTCGGCGGGGAAACAGCACCCGACGCCTCCGGCTTACTCCTGGTGGGGAAAACGTCTCGTTAAAACACGTCTCTTCCTGGTCCGCCCTCCCTCTCGTCTCCCCCGTCCCCAGCCCTTAAAGCTCCTCTCTCCTGGTCCCCCAGGTGCCCCCAATGTTCTTGATTCCCTGGGCCCGGTTGATGTTCCCTCTAGCACAGCTGGGTGGAGGGGGAGGTATCTTCCTTCCACCACCCGTCCACGGGGCGGGTGCTGCAGCGGCTGGCCCCTGGCCCGTGGCATGGGGTTGCCACAATACCCAGTCCATTTAGACCATATCCTAGAGAATGTGTCAGTCTGAATTCGGAGGGAGTAGGTTAACTTTTCCATTTTATATATAACATGAACCACCTCCAACCATTCTCCTATGGTAGGAGAGTCTTGTTTTAACCACCTTCTTGAGATTGCTTTTTTGCTTGCCACCTGAAGTATAAGTAACAACATTTTATCTCTGTAATCCCATGAGTCAAATGAGATGTTTCCTATGTATAAAGTGTCAAACCTACATGGGATGATAACTTTAAAGATTGCTTCCAAGTGGAAGTGTATGTCTCGCCAGTATGAAGTTAGTACTGGGCAATCCCAGAAGATATGAAAATGATTGGACTCATTTGCTCCACAGGCCCTCCAGCAGGCTGTACTAGGTAATTGGGTCCGTTGTTGTAGTGGTGTTATAAAAAATCTGGACAAATTTTTCCAGCTATATTCTCGCCAAGTATTTGAGGATGTTGTTCTCCATTGTAGTCTGCATAAGCATTCCCAATCTTCTTCAGATATTAAAAGACCACCTTCCTTTTCCCATTTCTCCTTAATATATAGAGTGTTGTCTGGGCTGGCTTGGCGCAACCCTTGATATAGTCTAGACACAATCTTCTTGCATATTGATGAATTGATTGCTCCTTTGAGTACTTCCAAAATACCTGTCTTTTGCCCTTCTATTGCTCTGGTTATATTTTCCTGAAAGTAGTGTCTAACCTGGAGATACCTATAGAAATCTTGGCGTTGTAGTCCATGCTCTTGTTGCAACAATTCAAAGCTCTTAAGTGTTCCTTTATTTACAAAGCTGTAGTAAGTCGTAAGCCCCCCATTGATCCAAGTCTTAAATCTGGAGTCCAGACTATTAGGAGAGAAATCTGTGTCAAAAGCACACCATCTTAGTATTTTTAGTGTATTTTCCAAATCATAGAGTTTTATTGTCTTCTGCCATGTTTTCAAAGTGGTGTTAATCCAGGGGTTGTTTTTAACCATCATGTTGTTCATTAATCTATTGTCTGCCATAACAGCTGCTAAAGGAATCTGATGGGACATATTGCTCTCTATATCTTTCCATCTCGCAGAATATGATGGGTTGCACCAGCATACCAGAGGTCTTAATTGGGCTGCATAGTTATAGTCACGCAGACAAGGAAGGCCTAGTCCACCACAATCTTTGTGTAACTGGAGAGTTTTATACCTAATCCTAGGTTTCTTACTTTGCCACAGAAATCTTGATATCATTTTATCCCATTCGATAAACTGTTTCATGGGTATTTCCACTGGGAGACTTTGGAAAAGGTATAACAATCTCGGCAGCACATTCATTCTTATGGATTCTACTCTGGAATGAAGGCTTAAGAATGGAATGAGGCTCCATCTCTGTATGTCAGATTTAATGTTATTGTTTAACGGCCCGTAATTCAAGGTGAAGAGTTTTGAAATATCTTTTGGGAGATTAACACCAAGGTATCGTATATGTTCTGCCTCCCATGTCAGTTGGTACTTCTCTCTCAAGGAACTAGGTGGATCATAATTAAAAGTAAGCACTTGTGTCTTTTGAACATTTAGTTTATATCCTGATAGAGCACCATATTTTTCTACAACAGTCATTAGTTTAGGGAATGACAGAGAAGGCTGTGTTAGGAAGACTAGTACATTATCAGCGAATAATGCTAGTTTGTGTTCCTCAAAATGTATATTTAATCCTTTAATTTCACAATTCTGTCGTATCCATTGGCTGAGTGGTTCAATAAATAATGCAAAAAGCAGGGGTGAGGCTGGACATCCCTGTCTTGTTCCACGTTCCAAGGTGAATGCCTTTGAAAGGGCACCATTAACTTTAATCCTGGCAGAAGGACTGTCATAAAGGGCTTGAAATGTGTCAATGATAGATTTATGAAAGCCAAACTTTTCTAATACTTTATACAGAAAAGACCACCTGACAGAGTCGAAGGCCTTTTCTGCATCTAGACTTATAAGCATTGCCTCTGTGCCATTTTGTATGATGTGATTAATAATGTGAAGGGTTCTTCTCAAATTGTCTTGTGTTTGCCTTTCCCGTATAAAACCAGTCTGGTCTGCATGTATTAAATTAGGTAGAATCTTGTCAATTCTATGTGCCAGTATTGATGTAAATAATTTATAGTCTACGTTTAGTACACTAATAGGGCGAAAACTGCCACACTCAAGCTTGTCTTTCCCTTCCTTGGGGATTAGAGAAATTGTTGCTTCTTTCCAGGAGGGAGGGATTTTATTTTTCTTTAGGACCCAGTTAAATGTGTCTAGTAGTCTTGGGACTAACTGCTCTCGCAGGGATTTGTACCATTCCGCACTAAAGCTATCTGGGCCACAAGAACGATTCGCTTTCAACCTAGAGATGGCTGCGTTTAATTCCTCAGTTGTTATTTCTGATGCTAATCGTACATTTTGTTCTTCAGAAATCGAGGGTAAGTCAAGTGAGGCCAAAAATGCATCAATGTGAGGAGAAATATCAATATGTTGCTGAGAATAGAGTTTTTTGTAGAACTTTTCAAAGCTTTGCTGGATTTTTTCCAGTCTGTGTTCAATTTCCCCAGAATCTGGGTTTTTTATCTTAGAGATTGTATTGTCTGCTTGCTGCTTTTTTAGTTTGTATGCCAGAAGCTTCATTGCCTTACCTCCAACCTCATAGTAACGTTGTTTTAGAAATATAAATTTATTTTGTATTTCCTGTGTGCTCATTTCCTCTATTTCATTCCTTATCTCTTTTATTTCTTGTTTCTCCTTTTCATCTAAGGTAACACTGTGAACCCTTTGTAAATGCTTTAATTTGGTCTCAAGGTCTTGTAACTTTTGTCTTCTAATTTTTTTCAGCGAAGAAGTAATGGCAATAATTCTACCCCTCATAACTGCTTTGAGTGTATCCCAGAGGATAACTGGTGTTACCTCCCCATTATCATTTAGTTCGAAGAATGTGTTAATTTCTGATAAAAATTCCTTGGTGTCTGGATTGTTCAATATATTTGAATTCAGTCTCCATAGTGTAGATCGTTGCTCTCTGTTCAAGGACAGAGCAATAAATACAGGACTATGGTCTGAAAGAGTGATTGGGCCTATGTCACACCTCTCAATTTTGTGTAGGTCTCTACTGAAAGTGAAAAAGTAATATATTCTAGTGTATACTGCATGTGGAGAGGAGTAATAATTATAATCTCGGCTATTGGGATATAATTCTCTCCATACGTCTACAATGCCCAATTCTGTCATGAAAGCAATCATTCTCCTACTTATAGGTTTAGTCTCAGACTTACCAGATGAAACATCTAGTTTTGGATTTAGATGTATGTTAAAGTCCCCGCCGCAGATAACAACCCCTTGTGCTTTTGTTGCCATCAAATCAAATATCTTCCTATAAAACAGCCATCCACTGCCTGGAGGTGCATACACATTTAGGAAACTTACAATTGTCCCTTCTAGTTTACCTATTATCATCACATACCTGCCTTCTGTATCAGTGAGTTCTGACATATGTTCATAATTAACTCCTCTTGCTAGCAGTATAGCTACCCCTCTTTTATGTCCTGATTTGTCAGATGATGAAAATACATGTTTAATACCCATTCTGTTTAGTTTGGCATGTTCAGTGGCATTTAGATGAGTTTCTTGGAGATAGGCTATTTGGACTTTGTCTTTTTTGAGCTTTGACAAAATTTTCCCTCTTTTGACTGGGTTATTTAAACCATTAACATTATATGTGGCTAATCTTATACTTTGCATTAAGGCTTACTTCAATAGTCATGTCCTGCATTTGCGTGAAAAACTTCCCCTTTACAGTAAAGAACAACTGTAAACAAACAACATTTGAACATTTAACAAAGTAAAGAAAAAAGAAAAACATAAAAACGTCTTCCACGGTATGGGTCTTGTTTGTGACCCTACACCAGATGATAAAAGGTGGCGTTGAGGGAAAGCCCCCCTCTCGGTAAGTGGGAGGGCCCTCAGAGGTGGCCATGTGGCAGAGTTCCATGTCCATAGTCCCGATTCTTAGAAATATAGCTTAGTCGCTAGGTCATAAATAGTCACATTGCTCTATTATGGGCTAAACAGTCACATAATCAAACTCACCAAAACAGGGCGGGAGATTGAATCAGTTGGATAATCTGTTTGCATCAGGGTACTATCCACTGTCCACGTTCCGGGGTGGATCATCTCTTCGGAAGGCTTGCAGCCGCTCTTTGTAGTGAGAGGTTCCAGAGCTAGTGCTTTCCACTTGTCGCGCACGTCCACTTCTCTGCCAACTTAGTTTGTGTAGGCGCTCCATTATTGTCTCAGGTTGCTTGACAGGCACGACGTTGAATCCCTTCTTAGACAAATCTTTCGTTGCCTCTTCCACGGTGTCGTATATCTTCTCTCCTTCCCGGAATTTCACTTTCAGCCGGGCAGGAAACAACGTTTGAAACTTAATGTCTCGCTCCTTGAGAGCTTTTCTTACCTCGGTATATTCTTTTCGCCTTTGCAAAATGCGTGGCGGGTAATCATTGTCAACATTAATACGTGTTTCTTCCAACATCAAGCCCTTCTTTTGCCATGCTTTGCGAAGTACCATCTCTTTGGTTCGGAAGCTGGCGAATTTGACAACGATAGATCTTGGATGTGCGTGTGGCGGTGGCTTAGGTCCAAGTGAGCGATGGGCTCTCTCGATTTGTAGAGTTGTTGTATCAGCAATGTCGAGGTTATTTCCCAGCAGTTGTTCTACAAACTCAGTCACTGATGCACTATCCTTTTCGGCCCCTTCTGAAATCCCATATAGGCGGATATTTACTCGTCGTGAGCGGCTCTCCTGTTCGGTTAATTTGGTCTCCATTTGAGCATGGAGTTTTAACATTTCTGACAGAACACCCTCGACATTTAGTAATCTTTCTTCTGCCTTTTCGATTCGGTCTTCGGCCTCCTCCAGTCTATTGTTGGTTTTTGTTATTTCTCCTTTGATTTCCTCCAGTTGGAATTTATTGTCCTGTCGAAAATCTCTTAATTCTTGGAGGATCAAAGCTAGGTTAGCCGTAGGTTCTCCTTCAGGACTAGCCGCGTCAGCATTTCCACTTTGAGTCCCAGTTTGCCCTGTTTTTTTTATTTCTTTTCCTTCTTTTTTACCCCTAGCTGACATCCTTGCCCCTCTAACTCAATATTTTCAGTTCTTAAATGTAATTCGATGTTTATGGAGCATGGAGAATTTTAAATACTCGGGAGCTGTTACTCTATGCTGCCATCGGGTCGGTGTCTCAACCGGAAGCCGTTAACCACTTTGTTAACTATTCTTTAGATAATTCTTTAGATATTTTTTTTTATAATTGAACATATCAATATAATATAAAATATTGTTTATGATATAACTAAACTACATAACATGAATTATATTTGAAATTCTCTTCCCAGAGTTCATATTGTTCATATTGTAAACAGTTTTTGTGTGTATTGTAAAGTATATTTTAATTTGATATATTTCTTTCTTTCTTTTTGGATACCTTGTTCTTGAATCTGCCTAAACGGTCTGTGTATAAACATGTATACATAAATAGCATTTATCAATTAATACACCATTATGTTTTACAACCCAATATCATCTTTTAATACACTTTTATCTGAAGCCACTTGCCAGTGATGGCATACTGTCAAAATAGTAAAAAAAGACAATGACCATTGTGGTCATTGTCTGTCGTGCTGCATGTACTTCCTCTAGCCTGTCTGCTATAACTTCAGATAGTTAGCCAGAAAAGAAGGCAGGCTAGTTCTCAAACCCCATTGGGTTTTTTGTGCAGCAACAGGAAGTAGCCGGTCAGAGCAATAACCACAGCTATGACACCCCGAACATGATTTCCTGCAGATAGTTTCTTTTTTTCTCAAGTTAAGTTGCTGTTTCTAAGGACAACTTATTAAGCATTTTTCATATTTATTTAACCATTCACAGCAATGAGACATTCAAAGAGCAGCTGGATGGATAGAGGAGAGAGACTATTAATGTAGCTATAGTTATACACAGGGGCACATCCAGTAAAAAAAGATTCACCCATTATTTATTCCTTCAAAGTATTTTAAAATATAGATATTTTACTTCATGTTAACACTATCTTCCAACGATGGCCCTTCTAACATTCTTTTTTGTATTGTTTTCTTATTTTGCAGAACATTTTCTCTTTTCATTATCTTACACATATCCGTGTTTTGGATTGATTTTAGGAATCATGCACATCTGAATGTTATTGAAGTAGAATGAAATCAATAATGTAACATATTTGGGCCATAACCGATTAAAACATTGATCACATCTGTTGCAGAGTGTGTGTGTGTGTATGGGTGTATTTATTACTGATTAAAAAAAGTTGCCAGTGCCCCTGTCAGAGAAATTGTTGGATCTATTGGTAACGCCATAGCGTTTTTTCATAATGAAAGCAATATGCTTTGGTCCTATGCTTCTTTCACACAAATGGATGTTTTCTCAATATTGAGGTGGACGTATCCCCTGCCTACCCTTCGCAACTAAAAACGACGCCCATGGTGCAACGCTGTTCTCTCATTTCCCCCTGGTTTAGGTGGACATCCATCTTTACTAAACATTATTTTCTATTGAAATATCAAAATAATGTTCTTCCGTCCTTCTTTGTAACAGAAAAGGGTATCAGTGTAGGCAGCTTTATCAATAAATGTACGTACATTATAACATTGCTCTGTTTCATTATTTAGTTTATTTTTTATTTTAGGGTACACAAATAAAACCTTTTATTTGCCGAAGAGAAATGATTTATTCTTTGAAATCGAAACACCGTAACCCAAGTGTTTAAATGCATAGTATTGAAAAGGCAGTTTTCAAAAATACCAGGATTTTGTACTACATCCGGTCGCATTTCATGGTATTCAAGCCAGCATGCTCTTTGCCCACCTACCCTGCACCTTGTCAACTTGTTGATGTGCAAACGGGCACAAACACAGGTACACATTCACAGTCAAACACAGATAGACAGACAGAAATGGATGATCCTGCAGAATCTGTTGAATAAGAGGCTGAAGCAATTTCAAAACGTTTTCTTTTCACGTAATGTTGGACGGACAATATTTTTACAAATCTATCCCCATTGTAGGCTATACTTAATTTTTTACCTTGCGGTTGATTGTTAAATGTTGTTAAATTATGAATGTTGAGGTGTCTTACATTCTTAACAGGGAAGCTGACTCTGTGGAGCTATTCAAAGGGAAGCTCAAAACGCACCTCTACAATCTTGCATTTGGAGTGTGAAAACAACAGATGCGTAGTGAAGACTACTCTGTTTGCTTGTGCTTTTCTTATTACATTATACATTCCCACTATGTACTTTTCCGTTCTAATTCACTATTCTGTCAGTTGTAGCGTGCTGCGGGTGCTGGACTGGATGCCTGGACTCTCCTCATGGATAACCGGCCAGAACCCCATCACCATTTTAATATGATGTACATGTATTTACCTGTATGCCATTTGTGGCACCCATTGCACTCCTGACCATCCCTGGAAGAAGGGATCCCCTACACTGCGTTTCTTCTCAAGATTTCTTCCTTGCTGATTCAAGGGAGTTTTTTCTTGCCCGTGTGGGGGCATGGGTAAAGGGGGGTGTCACAAATATTTGGCCTGTTAAGCCCTTTGAGACTGTAATGGTGATTAAGGGCTATACAAATAAAATTGAATTGAATTAACCACAGTAATATATTTTACTGTTTTTCCTGTATTATTAAATATGTTATAATGGTCGGTGTATATATTTAGTGTATATCACTTAACCATTATTCAGTTTTAAAACGCACTTGAATCTACAGCAGACACTTTTATCTAAAGGGACACACAAGTGATGCTGACATGGCATCCATTTTTAGTAGCCACAAAAAAACGTCTACAAAATAGTTTTGTTCCTTATAGACATTGTGGTCAAGGTCATTTCGTCTTGTTCATCGTTTTGCATACAGGGCAGCTTCCCCTTGTTGGACTGCTTTGATACCAAATAAGGCAGGCGGGCTAGTTCTCTTATCCCATTGGTTGACTTGGTCAGAAACAAGAGAACCTTGTCTTTGTCGGGGTAGAGGCAGACTTTGGGTACATCCAGGGCTTGGCCCTGGATGGCCCAGGGCCAGGGCTTGGCCCATTTTTGAATTTCTAAGATCTGATTTCCTGCGTTCTAGTCATTAGCCATTTTAGGCTGACCTGCTGGACATTGGCAAATCCTAAATCCCTTCTAATTCATAGCCTACATTTTCAGTTGCAGGGCCTTCTAAAGACAATACAATGTAATGGAAAGAAACAATAACCACTTAACGATTGACTTCTAGAGATTTTTATGCAAACTACAATTGAAAAATGTAGACTTATAAATTTGAGACTAACTTTCAGTAGATTCAAAGTAGGATTGCAGAGATGGATTGTTTGTATTTTATTTTGTTTGCTTTTTTGTATTTTAGAAGTGGTATGCCCACTGCGCTTAGCCAACAATAGGCCAATGATTTTGTTGCGAAGTATTATACATGTTGTTGCATGTCCATTCCACTAGATGGCACTGAAAATTCAAAAGCTTAAAAAAGATCTGGGGCGTTTTAAGTGAGATTCGGGGCTTCAGTCCCGAAAGTCCCCTAAATCGATGGCTTATTTTCCTATCCAATGAATAATATCCCGTTCTTCCGAAAGCATGTTATGAAAACATGTTTATTTTGTTTGTTATTTGAGGTTGTCTTCATTCAATGAATTCTTCAATCAATCAATGTTTTCCTTTTGTCGTAGCTGCCTAGCAGTGAGACTGGTGAACGGTCTCTCCAACAACCTGTAGGTGTGTTTTGAGCTTAACATGCAATAAACCAATGTGAGTTCTGTTGGGAAAAACGGTCTGTCTAGCTACTGGACCAGATAAAATGAGACGGAGAGGTAATAAAGTCTATCGGCACGAGGACCTTGGATTTATTAAGTAAAGTGGCAACGGTTATACAGAGTCATAAAGCGTGAGAAATCGAATATGTCTAAGTCCCTAATCAGCGCTGATGGTTCGTCCAGAGCTTCGCCTCCGTGGAAGGTCTGCTGCAGAAGAAGGAATGAGTTCCTGTGTGATACACTCTTATGCTGTATCTTCCTCTCGATGAGGTGTGTGCGTTTAAGATGTGTATGGTTCTGTGTGTCTTTGGTTGACCTTGCCTCCCAGGCTCTAGTGTATGCATGTATATCTTCTTGTGTTCCTCCTGACGGGGGAGAGTCTCACAGAGTCTCCTGCTTGTGGCCCTCCCGTTCTGAGGATGAAACGGTGCATTGTCTGAGTGTTTACCATTTGCCGGGAGGAGAGATGGGGCCTTGGTTCTGGCCTTCACCTGACTATGTTCTCATGTGTGTGTTATGTGTTAAAAATGGACTATATTGTAACGTGACAGCCATGTGTTGTGCTCCTCAAGCTAGGGTGGGAGTTAGCTATATTTATAATGTACATGTGATGTGCTCAGCAGGTTATTTTGCCCAACATATCCCCCTCAAGTCGTCGCAAGACGACTTTTACTCAGGGGTACGAGGGATAGGACTTCAGCGCGGGACTACCATCATAACACTTTTTAAAAACAACAGAAAGAAGGCAAAATGATCATAAAAACAAACAACCATGAGCATGGGACTAAAATAAGTCGCTGGACCGGGTGTATGGGGAACCACGTGGGAGAAACGCCACCCATGCTTCAAACATGGGTATGCCATACACACCCCACCTAGGGGGTGGCATCCACCCCGGCCTTACATCGCGAACAGACAATACCAAGTAAAGTGGCAGCAGGTAATACACAAAAAACAAACATACCACAAACATACAATAATACAGAAAACAAATATCAAACGATACCCAAAAACAACAACAACAACCAACAACAAAACTAACACCAAACCCTAACAATAACAAAAAACAAATGTCAAACGATACCCAAAAACAACAACGACAACCAACAACAAAACTAACACCAAACCCTAATAATAACAACGAAATGCAACAATAAAACAAACAGTAAACAATAAACAAAAAATGCAACAATCACACAAATACTACCCAATAACAAACCCTAAGAATAACAACGAAATGCAACAATAAAACAAACAGTAAACAATAAACAAAAATGCAACAATCACACAAATACTACCCAATAACAAACCCTAAGAATAACAACGAAATGCAACAATAAAACAAACAGTAAACAATAAACAAAAATGCAACAATCACACAAATACTACACAATAACAATCACCGGAAAGAAATGCAACCATGAAACGTGTCCCTAAATAATATTAATAATAATAGAAAGATATGAGGTAGATAACGAATGGCAATCCCCCTCAACCCATCCCCAGATGACCACACACTAAGGATGTGAGGAGGAGTTAGCTGGTCGTGTAACAATAAGCAATCACACGCACGGGGTATTCGGGGCAGGCCCGGGGCACGGGAACAACTGAAACCACGGAATAGTCCTGAGCGTCATCATGGGCAGGTGGTCGCAAGGCGCCACCTGAGCGTTAAACCCTTTTATTCAACTGCGCTCAGGACCTCATCTGATAACCGGGCAATCAAGGCCCCTGGAATCTCGCCCGTGTGTATCCCCGAGCTCCATCTAGTGGGACAGCGATATACACAACAACATTTATGTTCCCGGCGTCGGTTGCGTAGACGCGGGCATAGATATGGGAGCGGCTAAAAACAGTGAAGCGTACAGAAGCGAATACAGCCAGGGGCGCCCTCAAGCCTTAAGGGAACGGGCCGCAGCCCCTGGTACCGGAACGCAGATCCCTGGTCCGGGCGACGTGGGCGCATCAGGTGGGAGGGGGGGTGGTGCCGTTGGCGGGGACGGGAATGGGGCAGGCCACCTGGAGAGGTTACTAGCACGTCACAGGCGGGGGTATGGGAAGGGGGGTGTGGTGGTGGGGTTTCAGCATACGGTGGTGGAAACAGGACGCCGGGACCGTGCACCTGGAGAGGCCACTAGCACTCACGGGTAGGCGTCCGGCTCGGCGGGGACACAGTCGATGGTGGGGGTTGGGAGTGTGTAGGGGAACTCGTACTCAAAGTCAGGGGTTGCAGGGCGAGGGAGGCCATACTCACAGTCAAATTTGTCAGGCACCATCTGGTCGTCCAGGGGAAGCTCGTCCAGGCAATCCAGAAGGGGCATGAGGGGGGCTGCTTCGGAGTAGGGAGGGGGCTGTTGTTTCTCCTTCTCGAGGGCCGTGGTGATGAGGCGTGAGCAGAGGGTGCGGGCACAGGGGATGCAGCAACACCCGCAGCAGACCACAATCCCGACAAAGCAAGCCAGGGATGACAGGACGGCCATGAGAAGGCCTTTCCACTTGCCGAACATGTCCGTCATCCCTTTCTCCATGGGGTTGTCGATCCCAGAGTCCTCTGCCATCTGGACGGAAAGAGCTCGAAGGCCGGCCAGGGCCCTTGTCACCGACCCGTCAGGGGCCGTGTTGTTGGGAATGAAGGTGCAGCATTGAGCCCCAAACATCGAACAGACCCCCCCTTTCTCGGCCAACAACATGTCCAGGGCTAGACGGTTTTGATACGCCATTAGAGAGGTGGCGGCCAGTTGTGAGGCCAAGCCTTCTACCGCGTCGCGAGTCAGGTTGGATAGGCGCTGGACGTTGTAGTGAATGTAATTAATGCGATCTACGTTTTTGTTGGGGGTGATTGGAATTATGGCAGAGATAAGGGGTATGTTCTCGAAACCCGCGGCTATCTGGTCTGCTAACTTAAACTGATTTGGAACGCCCCGGGGAATGCCTATGCTATCCATGTACGTGGGGGTGTTCTTGGTTAGGTCAAAGTGGTCGGTGAGAGCGGTGTCGCGGCGGTGTCGAGAGGTAGTTTGGTCGGGCCCGGTCGAACCCCGGGTAAAGAGCGTGACGGGCATAAGTAGGCGCACTATAATGCAGGTTCCGGACCATTGTGCCGGGAGTGTAAGTCTAAGGGTGAATTTGTCACAGGACCAGAATAGGTCTTGGCGTCCCAGGCCCGGTTCGGTCATGTTGGGCCAAAGCGTAACGTTCGTGATGGAGTGGCACCACGACGGTGGTACCGCCCCAACATTTACCGCACCGACCCTGGTGATGCAAGAGTGGGTGTACTCCCCAGGGGAGTACACCGGGGGAATTGAGTCGTTAAGGCCGGGCGGAAACAGAGAGCTAAGGAGGCCGCAGCCGGCCGGTTTGGGGGTAACAAACAGAGCTAACATGCAGTGAGAACCGATGGGGTCACTGGTAAAGTCGAACAGTACTGGGGTCGAGATTAGATGGGGGCGAGCCGACGCACAGGCTACGCAGTCGGACAGCCCCTGGAATCGGACAGTAGCAGCAATCCAGCTAAGCCATGCATTATCGTCTGCGTAGCCGGTCGCGAGCGCGATGGAATCGTGGGTGGGGAGCCGCCCCACGGAATCTAAATCAAAAATCGTAACCGGGCCGTCGCGAGTCATTATGGGTCGGACCGGGGGTTTAGGAGTTGTCGTGTTGGCCCTGGAGGCTGGTGCGGTGGGTGTGGTGGGGGCCTTTCTGAAATTTATTTTTAACAATGCCGTCGTGTCCGGGCCGGACTGGGATACCCCGAACACGAGATAGGCAGAGTCCGTATTTACCCCGCACGCCCGGGTCGACCCTAGCGTGGGTTTGCCCCAGCCTTGGTACGGGTTGCTGGTAATGTTCCTGAGGGTAAGGGTGATTCTGCCGTTGCCTCCCGAGAGGAAGCCGTTCGCCTGTAGTGCGGCCGTTACGACCGGCCTGGGGAGAGTCTGAGAGCGGTTAGTCACATAGTACCCCTGGTGCCTCCCCGTCATCCATAGTACATTTCCCCATCCTCGACACCAGCTCTGGCTGTTGTCCGGGGACGTCATTACCCCGTTGCCCTGGACTCCCGTGAAGGAGCCCTTGGGAGCATCGCAGATGTATGCATCGTACTTCTCCCAGGCTGCGGGTCCGCCTACGCACGGAACGACGTCGCATAGGAGGAAGGTATAGGCGGCGCTGGAACCATAAGTATAGGTTAGGGATAGCCCACCGTATTTGTTGAGGCAGGGGTCGCCGGGGGACTTGGCGGCTTGCAGGGGTGTCTGTCTCTTGCGGCGGTGTGGACCCTGGGTTGGGGGTCCCGATGAGGGTTGTATCGTCGTAGACGGGGGAGTGATGGTGGAGGACCTCCCCGGGATGGCTGTATGGAAGTCCATTCCCCACAGGATGAAGAAACCCATCATAGCCCCGGTTATTCCTACCATGCCGATGATGCAACGTCTACTGGTCCGGGCTTCCTGTGGCGTCAGTGGTGGTCTCATGGTGCAGCCGTGCGAGGTCGCGTTGAACGGTAGCCAGGGTGCGGTCATGCGGGTTGTCGGCCTTGCGGGTGGTAGACAGATGGTGCCAGCGGGCGCCGCTCCTTCCTGAAAGGGAGACAGAGAAGGGGGTGGCCAGAAGTACCTTATAGGGGCCTTCCCACCGTGGCTGAAGGCATTGTCTCTTGTGGACCCTGACCCAGACCCAATCCCCGGGATTGACGAGGACGGGGTCGGGATCCGCGGGGTTCGGGAGGGAGGTGACCTGTGTGTACAAGGCTCGGGAGGCGAGAGTCAGGGTTCGAGTGGAGAGGGGTGGGATTTCATGGTTCAGGTCCCCGATGGTGGATACTGTGGCTCCGGTGTCGACCATGAAACGAATCGGGGTCTGGTTTACGAGCCCGTCCACCATTGGGGCTCCCGTTCCCAGGTTCACCACCTGGGTCCCTTGTCGTCCTTGGTCTTTTTGTGCAGCTGGGATTTTTCGGCTAGCTCCTTGATCTGCATCCTCACGAGTTGCTTCTTCAATTCCTCGTAATCATCATCCTTTTCAAGTCGATTGTCTTTCTCGAGTCGGTGGTGGTGATCAAGGTGATCCACCCATTCCGTCCATGGCTCGGAGTGCAGTGCCACCACTGTCTTCAGTCTCCTCTGGACCGTGGGTGGCAGTCCCTGTATTATTGCCCGCTGGAATGTCTGTGTCGCCAGTTTGCTACTGTGTGGGGGACAGTCATTATTATCCGTCCACAATCCTTCTGCCCTTTCTATGTACTGAAAGATAGATTCTTCAGGTTTGATGGTCAGGCCGGAGATTCCCATTCTGCCTGCGTTGGCTGGGAAGAGCGCCCTGAGACTCTTCCAGAAGAGGTTTCGGTAGGCGTCGAAGGGGGTGTTCTCAGGTAGGGCCTCAGTCTTGGTCAGTGTCTCCAGTTCAATGATTCGTCTGGCACCGTGTGCCCTGCCGATGATGGCTCGTATGTCTCCCAGGGTCAGGAGATCGCCAGACGTCTCAGTTTCAAATCTTCTGATCCAGGCCGAGGCTCCTGCCGTGAGCGTTGGCAAGCGGGCGACTAGGGTGGTCATGTCCCGGTGGCTCCATGGTGTGTATGCCGCTCTTCCCTCCGCATCTATCAATAGAGGTGCCATAACAGCCTCTTGTATACCTGGCCGGGGGCGGCGGGGCTCGCTCTTATTGGTACGGGGGTCCCTTAAGTGATCTGGGTCAGGGCTGAACTGGGAGGGGGTCATTAATGGGGAATGTAGGGTGTATGAGGCGGGGGCTTTTGGCTGGGACTGAACTGGTGTTGTCGATTCCAGGGGACAGAACAATTTTGGGTTGGATGCCATGGGTAGGTGAGCCCTCTCCGGGGAGGGTGGGGGTGAGTGGCTGTCAGTGGGCCGGGAGGCTGAGAATCGCTCTCTGTCTTGGCTTCTCTGGTGTTCGTCTTGCCAATCCTCTCCGGGGGCTCTTCGTCGCTCGTCCGACATAGTGGGCGCGTTCGCCGCTTCTTCTGACAACCGCCTGGTATGGGGTGGTCGGGGTTGTGGACGCCTTTACACTGAAGGCCGGATGCGGGGAGGTCTGTCTTTTTAGCTTTATTAGTAACTGGGATAATTCTTCGAGCAGGGGGTGTCCTAGAGTCGGGGTTGGATTGGTATTGATGCCGTCCAGTAGGGGGTGCTGTAGTTGGGGAAGGGCAGAGTCGGAGTGGTCCAGTAGGGGGCGCTGTAGTTGGGGAAGGGCAGAGTCGGAGTGGTCCAGTAGGGGGCGCTGTAGTTGGGGAAGGGCAGAGTCGGAGTGGTCCAGTAGGGGGCGCTGTAGTTGGGGAAGGGCAGAGTCGGAGTGGTCCAGTAGGGGGCGCTGTAGTTGGGGAAGGGCAGAGTCGGAGTGGTCCAGTAGGGGGCGCTGTAGTTGGGGAAGGGCAGAGTCGGAGTGGTCCAGTAGGGGGCGCTGTAGTTGGGGAAGGGCAGAGTCGGAGTGGTCCAGTAGGGGGCGCTGTAGTTGGGGAAGGGCAGAGTCGGAGTGGTCCAGTAGGGGGCGCTGTAGTTGGGGAAGGGCAGAGTCGGAGTGGTCCAGTAGGGGGCGGTGTAGTTGGGGAAGGGCAGAGTCGGAGTGGTCCAGTAGGGGGCGCTGTAGTTGGGGAAGGGCAGAGTCGGAGTGGTCCAGTAGGGGGCGCTGTAGTTGGGGAAGGGCAGAGTCGGAGTGGTCCAGTAGGGGGCGCTGTAGTTGGGGAAGGGCAGAGTCGGAGTGGTCCAGTAGGGGGCGCTGTAGTTGGGGAAGGGCAGAGTCGGAGTGGTCCAGTAGGGGGCGCTGTAGTTGGGGAAGGGCAGAGTCGGAGTGGTCCAGTAGGGGGCGCTGTAGTTGGGGAAGGGCAGAGTCGGAGTGGTCCAGATTTGGCGGAGGGGGAGGTGTGGCTTGGGACTTAGTGAGAGAACTCAAAAAATGGCGGCTGTGGTGCTATAACTCTGCGTGACCTGTCTAACACACGAGAGCGGATGAGAGGCTAGGGGGCAACTTGGAGGAGGAGAAAAGGAGGAAAAAACAGGGGGGGGAGGAAGCAAAAACAACAACGGGGCCTAGAGACGTTATTCAATACATCCAGATATTCCTCATAGCCAATAATCGTTATCTATCTTTATTGATTAATCTGTTTCAACAGGCTAAATCGCCAACCAACGCGACAAAGAGATGTTGTTTAGTATCGTAGTTTATCTATGCGACAGGTCCAGTAGTAATTTTAAAGAAACACAGTAAAAGATATATCCTTTATCTTTGTCGACTTATCTAGGTCTGGTTTTAACGGGTCAAACAGTAGATTGAAGCAACGCAGTAAAAAAGTTATTTATCCTTGTCAATTTATCTAGGTCCGCAGGTTAAGCCATAGACCGAAGCAATACGTCAGAGAGACATTATTCATTATTATCAATCTGTCCATTCTTTCCTTTACCCGTTTTAACGGGCGAAGATAGAGCGGGCCACGCATACACTCACTGACTCACTCACAGATCCTCTCTTTCACGCAGACGCACACAGACACACATCAACAGACCTTTCGTTCAGTCTCTCGCAGATGCACACAGAAACATATCATCAGACACTGCAAAATAGCGTTGAGCACAACAAAGCAAGCAAGCGCTGCACACATAGCGTTGAGCATAACAAAACAAGGGAACGCTGCACACACACACCCGGGTTATCATTGAATGATTTATTTCTATATTTAGCCGGCTCACAGATACGCTTGTTCTCTTTTTTTTTTTTTTTTCTCTGGGCCTCTCACACACACACACACACATAGTCTCTCCGTCTCAACCTCTCTCTCACTCGTGCATACACACACTGTCTCTCTGTCTCGCTCTCACCCATGCTCTCCTATTCTTCCACCCACGCTGACTCTCGTTCTCGACTCCATACACACGCACTTGCTCTCTGGTCGTGAAGGTGGGGGTGAGAGGTCTCTGCTATCCCTAGTCTGCGTCAGTTCAGGTGTCTGTCCGTCAGTCCCCGCATATGCAATGAATATATAGCTTACCACATAGAATTATTTAATATACAGACAAAGAAGGGGACTCTAACCCCCTCTGGGGGACTCCAACCCCCTTAATACACAGGTGGGGACTCTAACCCTCTTTACACAGGTGGGGACTCAAACCCTCTTTACACAGGTGGGGACTCTAACCCCACTCTGGTGGGGACTCTAACCCTCTTTACACAGGTGGGGACTCTAACCCTCTTTACACAGGTGGGGACTCTAACCCTCTTTACACAGGTGGGGACTCTAACCCCACTCTGGGGGACTCCAACCCCCTTAATACATTGGTGGGGACTCTAACCCTCTTTACACAGGTGGGGACTCGAACCCTCTTTACACAGGTGGGGACTCGAACCCTCTTTACACAGGTGGGGACTCGAACCCTCTTTACACAGGTGGGGACTCGAACCCTCTTTACACAGGTGGGGACTCGAACCCTCTTGATACACTGGTGGGGACTCTAACCCTCTTTACACAGGTGGGGACTCGAACCCTCTTTACACAGGTGGGGACTCGAACCCTCTTTACACAGGTGGGGACTCGAACCCTCTTGATACACTGGTGGGGACTCTAACCCTCTTTACACATCCATTACTTGGCCATCGGTAGTCTTGTATCACTATGCCCGATTCTTATAGGCCCTATGGTCTCGAGGGTATTCTTTCACCATGCAACGAGCCGATATTCGATGTGTCACGCGTTCAGGGTCAATCGGGTTTATGGGGGAATGCTGGGATGGAGCTCTATTCGTCCCCACGAGATATCCCGTAGCGAACCGCTCTCACAGTCTCACCTCCTAATGTGGTTCCTATATAACTATGCAGAGTTTGGATTTTATCAACAGGTTCTGCCTACCTTTTGTTGGGCCCGAGGTGAGACTGCAGGAACCGGTCCGGTGCTCCGGGGTCCCGAGGTCGTGCCGCTCTCCGTCTCTCGTTTCCCAGTTGCGTGTTCAATTCAGAAAAAATTCACGTCGGAGGTCACCAAATTGTTGGGAAAAACGGTCTGTCTAGCTACTGGACCAGATAAAATGAGACGGAGAGGTAATAAAGTCTATCGGCACGAGGACCTTGGATTTATTAAGTAAAGTGGCAACGGTTATACAGAGTCATAAAGCGTGAGAAATCGAATATGTCTAAGTCCCTAATCAGCGCTGATGGTTCGTCCAGAGCTTCGCCTCCGTGGAAGGTCTGCTGCAGAAGAAGGAATGAGTTCCTGTGTGATACACTCTTATGCTGTATCTTCCTCTCGATGAGGTGTGTGCGTTTAAGATGTGTATGGTTCTGTGTGTCTTTGGTTGACCTTGCCTCCCAGGCTCTAGTGTATGCATGTATATCTTCTTGTGTTCCTCCTGACGGGGGAGAGTCTCACAGAGTCTCCTGCTTGTGGCCCTCCCGTTCTGAGGATGAAACGGTGCATTGTCTGAGTGTTTACCATTTGCCGGGAGGAGAGATGGGGCCTTGGTTCTGGCCTTCACCTGACTATGTTCTCATGTGTGTGTTATGTGTTAAAAATGGACTATATTGTAACGTGACAGCCATGTGTTGTGCTCCTCAAGCTAGGGTGGGAGTTAGCTATATTTATAATGTACATGTGATGTGCTCAGCAGGTTATTTTGCCCAACAGTTCGATCTCCCATCCCCTTTGAGAGCCATGAGCACATTTGAACTTGACGAGTTGATATTTTGACAGGGCGTTTGCAGTCTCCGCTGAGACAGATGCAGGACCACTTGAATTGTGATGCCACGGCTCATTGGTGCGCCCTCACGCGTCCTCGTTGTGGCCACTCCAAACTTTTCTATGCTGTTTTAGTCAACTCTGGACTGGTGTTCATAGTATGCATGTGTCCCCCCGTTAATATACATTGCCATGGACAGTAATATACATTACGTGTTTGGTTTGCGTGTGTTTAAACAGATGGGTGCACACATATTGTTGAACTGCGCTCAAAACATCACCCGCATTCATTCATTCTTTTAAACACTCAGATCACTTCTTACCGATGTATCAGCTGTTCTTTCCCAAATCATTTAATCAACGTTATCAATTATCCTGAAACAAGATTTGGTTTTGGAAGGCTGGAATATACATTGCTCGAGTTTATTATTGTTATTATTATTATTTTGACGCACTGGATTAGCCTACTGCAGTGTTCATTCATGCAGCCCCTATGGAAAAATCTATCCACAATCCACATGCTATTTCTATGCAGTTTCATGCATATGAACAATCTTTGACATCATAATATTTCAATTTGGCTAATCGTTTGCATGTTTGTGCTGTGTATAGCCTACGTGTGTGTAAGCTTTTCTCACAGTTCCAACCGGCCTAGGCACGTCAAAATAGCAACTCAAACTGCACTATCCGCTAGGGCACTTAAGGCCGATATATGCTCTGTTTTAGACGTAACGCGTAAGCACGTAAGATACTTAACCCCCCCTTGCGCGGTAAAATATCCCCCCTTACGTGCTTAAGTGCGTCGCCCAAAATTCCTGACTATGCGACTAAAGGCCGATTTAGGGTCGTTTTAGACGCAGAGACGTAAGCACGTAATTTACACAAGGGACTTGTTTTAGACAAGTTTTGATTTACGGTTCCTTTAAGGTTCCTTAAGGATTGCGCGTGTTGCAAGTGTCAGGGTGTGTGTGTTTCCCTGTGTTTCCCTCCTGTGTTGATTACTGTTCCCTCCCCTAATGAGTCTCAGCTGTTCCTCGTTCCTCGTTCATCGTTATTTAAGCTCTCGTCTTTCCTTTGTTCCTTGTGCTGTCATTGTGGTTTGCTGTGGTTGTTAGTCCTGCGTCTTCCGAGTTCCCTGTTGTCTCCCGAGTTCCCTGTTGTCTCCCGAGTTCCCTGTTGTCTCCCGAGTTCCCTGATTCCTGTGCCTTAGCCTTTAGGCTTCAATAAAGTGCCGTTTCCTGAAACCGTCTGCGTCTGGGTCTTACCTGCCTGCCTGCACCCGCAACCCCCCTAACAGAATGACAGCACCAAGTTTGGACCCAGCGGACGCTCTGTTTTTCCGTGAGTTGGAGGATTTGTTGGTGACGATAATCCTAGCTATGGATGGCTGGGAGAACATTCCCAGCAGGAAGGAGCAGGAGGCTGTGTTGGGGCGTATGTGCAGGGCTGTTGCGTCAAGGCCAGAGTTGGAGGACGCCTTACCCGAGTGGGCAGTCGAGCTGCTCAACCCCACAACCTTTTGGCCGGAGAGCTACATGCCACTGCCACCGGACTTTGGTGACCGGCCTAAGCCTCCACGCTCCTACTCTCAGCCTCTGCCCCCGGTTCCCCGCTACCAGCCTCTGCCTCCGGTTCCCCGCTACCAGCCTCTGCCCCCGGTTCCCTGCTCTCAGCCTCTGATCCCCAGCTACCTGCCTCTGCCCCCGGTTCCCCGCTACCAGCCTCTGCCCCCGGTTCCCAGCTACCAGCCTCCTCCCTTACGGACAATCAGAGTGGGGGTGGTGAGTTTGGGGTACCACCCGGTTCCTCCTGGCACTCCAGCTCCCGCACTGACTCTGGTCCCTGAGCCCTGTCCGGTTCCTGAGCCCACTCCTAGCCTTCCAGAGGGGGACCGGCCTCTTCGCCTGCTTGAGGTGGTCCGCCCCCCGCTCCTGCCTGAGGGGGACCGGCCTCCGCTCCTGCCTGAGGGGGCCCGCCCCTGCTCCTTCCAGAGGGGGACCGGTCTCTGCTCCTGCCTGAGGGGGCCCGCCCCCTGCTCCTTCCTGAGGGAGACCGGCCTCTGCTCCTGCCGGAGGGGGTCCGCCCTCCAGACCGTCCAGGGGAGGCACGCCCTCCGTTCCTGCCTGTGGGGGCCCTCCTCCACACCTTGCTGAGGGGGGGTCCCCTTCAAGGCCTTCCACCAGAGGGGACCCGCCCTCTGCCTGGCCTTCCACCAGATGGGACCCGCCCTCTACCTTGCCTTCCTGAGGGGTCCCGCCTTCCAGAGGGGGTCCGCCCTCTACCTGGCCTTCCTCCAGAGGGGACCCGCCCTCTACCTGGCCTTCCTCCTGAGGGGACCCGCCCTCTACCTGGCCTGCCTCCTGTGGGGACCCGCCCTCTACCTGGCCTGCCTCCTGTGGGGACCCGCCCTCTACCTGGCCTGCCTCCTGAGGGGACCCGCCCTCTACCTGGCCTTCCTCCTGAGGGGACCCGCCCTCTACCTGGCCTCCCTCTTGAGGGGACCCGCCCTCTACCTCGCCTTCGCCGGCCTCCTGAAGGGTTCCGCCTTCACCGCTGCCAGCCTTCTGAGGGGGTTCTGTGCCACTGCAGGTCTCCTGAGGGACTGAGCCCTCTTCGTCCTTGCCGCCGGCCTCCTGAAGGGTTCCGCCTTCACTCTGCCTCTGCTTGCCCCCCAGGCCGTCCGCCTGAGGCTCCCTGCCTTGCCCTGGGGCAGTTTTCTGGCCGCCCGCCTGACGTCCCTCGGCTCTGCCCCAGTCCATTTTTTTTTTTGATTCCCCCCTCCTGGCGCCCCTCCACCCACCCGTTTTGGGTTTGACTTTCTTTGTTTTTTGCTTGTCGTGGGTCACCTGGGAGTCGACCCTTAAGGGGGGGGTACTGTCAGGGTGTGTGTGTTTCCCTGCGTTTCCCTCCTGTGTTGATTACTGTTCCCTCCCCTAATGTGTCTCAGCTGTTCCTCGTTCCTCGTTCATCGTTATTTAAGCCCTCGTCTTTCCTTTGTTCCTTGTGCTGTCATTGTGGTTGCTTGTGGTTTGCTGTGGTTGTTAGTCCTGCGTCTTCCGAGTTCCCTGTTGTCTCCCGAGTTCCCTGTTGTCTCCCGAGTTCCCTGATTCCTGTGCCTTAGCCTTTAGGCTTCAATAAAGTGCCGTTTCCTGAAACCGTCTGCGTCTGGGTCTTACCTGCCTGCCTGCACCCGCAACCCCCCTAACAGCAAGGGGATTCTCCGCCAGAACAGTAGGGGGAGCAACGAACAAATCTGTGGGCGTGGAAGTGGAAATCGCTGGCTTGCTTATATTTATGCACTTCCAGTATTTTCGACGAGAGTAGCAGTAGCTAAGTTTAGGTTAGCGGTCTTTTTCCACACTCTGAACGATGTTAAGGTTGCTGTAAAACCGGAAATGTGAGACTCCTGAAAGGATGTGGTTAGCTGGCCAATCACAGTCTTTGCGAGCTGCGTAGGGCCGTAGTGTTTTAGTCGCATAGTCAGGAATTTTGGGCGACGCACTTAAGCACGTAAGGGGGGATATTTTACCGCGCAAGGGGGGGTTATGTATCTTACGTGCTTACGCGTTACGTCTAAAACAGAGCATATATTGGCCTTAAAACACTACGGCCCTACGCAGCTCGCAAAGACTGTGATTGGCCAGCTAACCACATCCTTTCAGGAGTCTCACATTTCCGGTTTTACAGCATAATGGCGCCATTTTTAAAAGGCCGTGACAGAAGCGAATGAAGAATTTTGAAGAAGGAGAAGAAGATAACACAAGAACGAATTATGATAATTATAAATATAAACAAGCCAGCGATTTCCACTTCCACGCCCACAGATTCGTTCGTTGCTCCCCCTACTGTTCTGGCGGAGAATCCCCTTGCAACACGCGCAATCCTTAAGGAACCTTAAAGGAACCGTAAATCAAAACTTGTCTAAAACAAGTCCCTTGTGTAAATTACGTGCTTACGTCTCTGCGTCTAAAACGACCCTAAATCGGCCTTTAGACCAGGACTTTTTCGGTCAGTGGCGCAATTGCAAAATCGATCAGTAAGATAGCACCATGTATCATTGGCTCCGGAACACGCCTCTGCTTTTCGCTGATCATTGTCAACTGTTGCCATCCATGCATTGCGACAGTAAGAATTCACAATCACCAGTGACTGCTTTGGTTGTTTGGCAAGTTGAAAAAAGCTGACTGGCCCGGTTGGATGAGGTTGATGGATCACCAACTCATCCCTGTTGAATCCCTTCCTCTGTTTTTATCTGTTGACAGGTATTCCTGACAACCAAAACTATTTGAAATTAATCATCCTCTGTTGACTGACGGTGCAGTGGGCACGAGGCGTTACGCCCCGTGCCCACTGCCTCCGTCCGTTGACTGATCCCCATTGACTTTGAATGGGGACGGACGCGCAATGCATTGTGGATCCGTCCGTTCCGTTGGAGCCTTCGGCTCACGCCCCGTGCCCACTACCTCCTTCAGTCAACGGACGTGGGAAGGCGTGGCTGACTGATGGGGGAGTAGTCTTTGCAGAGGCATCCGTCAGCCAATCAAATCGTTTGGCCGGGTTCTTCCCGCTACTTCCTGCTTGTTGAGATGCAAGATGACCCGCATTCCCGCTTTCCAGTATCATCAGAGCCCGAGTCGCGTCACAGTGCTTACATTTGCATACCCGATCTGATTGGATGACGGATCCGTCGCTGCCGAAAAAGTTGAACATTTTTCAACTTTCTGACGGCGCCGAAGGCTCCAACGGAACGGACGGATCCACAATGCATTGCGCGCCCGTCCCCATTCAAAGTCAATGGGGATCAGTCAACGGACGGAGGTAGTGGGCACGGGGCGTCTGTCAAGAAGTTGAAAAATTTTCAACTTTTTCGGCAGCGACGGATCCGTCATCCAATCAGATCACGTATGCAAATTTAAGCACTGTGACGCGACCCGGGCTCTGACGATACTGGAAAGTGGGAAAGCGGGTCATCTTGCATCGCAACAAGCAGGAAGAAGCGGGAAGAACCCGGCGAAGCGATTTGATTGGCTGACGGATGCCTCTGCAAAGACTACTCAGTCAGCCACGCCTTCCCACGTCCGTTGACTGACGGAGGTAGTGGGCATGTCGGGTGCGAAGCACCCGACGCCCGGCCCTGAGCCGTCAGTACCTGCCCCCTCTTGGGGGCCTGGAACCCCGACCCCTGACCTCTCTGTGCCTGGGGTGCAGGCCTTGTGGGAGCCCGACGTGTTTGATAGGGTCGCTCAGGAGCTGGTGAGGTCCTGGGATAACCACTAGGACGCGCTGGCGGCAGAGCACGAGTGGTGCCATAACCTTGTGGAGGCTGCTGTCTCGGTAGGGATGTAGCTCCCCGAAGGCTAGCAATCTGCTGCCGTGTCTGGTTAGCCTGGATGCCACGATCCAAGGCCTGTTGGGCTGCTTTGTCTCTTCCTAAAATTGAATGATACTAGATCTATGGCTTTTTTTTACTATCAAATAAATAAGCATGTGATGAAAATGGGCTTTTTGTGTTTGAAGTTGTCCTCATTCAATAACCCGTAGTCAAATGTTTTCCTTTTGTCGTAGCTGCCTCTCCAGTGAGACTGGTCAACGGTCTCTCCAACAACTTCTGTTCAGGCAGGGTGGAGGTCTTCCTCCAGGGCCAGTGGGGCACAGTTTTTGAAGATGACTGGGACCTGAATGATGCCCAGGTGGTTTTAAACTGACAGCACTAATATATACACACAGCCTGTTAATATAATATCTAATACAGATATATTAGATATTATATTAATAGGCTGCTATAACTAACAAAGAGTGCAATCAAATAACCTAATATCCAAATACTGTCTTGGAATGTGAGACACAAAAAAACACCAAAAACACAACGTAAAGCATCATCATCTTTGACCCCTTTACCACGCTACTGGTTTTTTAGGTGTAAAATATGTTACATAGGTTAAATAGGTATAAAATAGGTGTAAAATAATAATGCCATGGCTGTAGATCTGTGCCCGGATGTGAAAGAGGATTTTTGAATGTGTAATTCCATTGTGTAGTTGCAAACCAACATTGTTGAATGTGTTATATAGTCAATCCTAAATCAATGCTTATTTGTGGCTCTGGTTGAGTATACAACAAAAGTATGTTCTATGTCTATGTTCTTTCCTCATCACTTCCTTCCTTGACCTCGATCGAAAAACAACATGAGGTCACGGAAAGATGCAAAGGAGGACTTAGGAAAATAAAATCTGCGTGCTAGGAGAATCTGACGGCCCTTACACTAGGCTACTTAGTTAAAAAGCATCTTGGATACTTCGCCTGTGCGTTCTGTCCTTCTTAAGGGTTTACAAATATTTTCTTTGCACTGTAAAGTCAGGTGGTTCAGTTCTGTCATCTTTGATTAATCGACCTATGAAATACTAATAAATATGACTGATCATTTTTTCTACCAAACGACTGATCCTCCTCATTAAATCAACCGACTGCATTCAAAGGCCAGCTCACAAAGAAGCTCCGATGTTCGTCCACCAGGGGTCGGTAGGAAACACTGAAGCATGATGATGTTCCCTCTGGGCCTATGACACCTGACAAGGCTCTCTTTGGCATTACTTTTAAACAAGAAGTGGGCAACTGTCAGCAAGTCGCTGCCTTCGAGCCAAGTTTTACTAAACCCAACAAATACCCCGGTTGGTACAGATTATAGACTGTAAAAATGTAGAAGTATTGCCATGACATCACCCATTGGTTTACACACAACTGTTATGCGTTAAACCCGGTTTACTGTACAACCGTATATATTTTCAAAGTCAGATCTTCTTCCAAACACTTCCAACCCCCTACCGACCGTTTGAAGGACTACATGTTAGTCGCTTCGACAAGGGCTTCACAGAAAGGCGGCCATGGCTGCCACTCGGTCTTTGCCTACCCACAAGATCCCCTCGTCACAACCCGTTCCTCTGAACTGCCCGAACCGCCGTACAAAAGCTTACTTTTCTGTGTGTGTCTGTCACATTCGCTTATACTGCTAAATTGTAATAATAATAATAGTGTAATACATTCATTTGTGCTGAAGAAAAAGACTCACACCTGACGTAGGAGTTGTTGCGTCTATGAGGAAAGTCTTTTCATAATAAAGGTCCTCTGGGGCCAATGGACGTGTTCTAAATCCCCCCCCCCTAATCTTAATCTACCCCTCTGGTTCGATGCCGTTCCCTCATTTCCTCATTCTGCCTAACGAGGCAGGGTAACAGTATCTAACATGTATTCATGGTCTCTGTTTCTCTCTGCTCTGTATCTCATGGATTGGTTTGTAGGACTACAAGGTAAAAAACACATTTTCCTACCATTTGTCTCTGATTAATGCAGCCTATTGCTTTCATTGTTAGAAGTTATCTGGTTAACGTGAACGTCCATTTTAAAAACAAAATAAATATCCTTATCATTAGTATTTCTATGTTATGTTATAGCGTACAATATAGATTGAGCTTTCTAACTCTATAGGTCAGCTATAAATGAATCACATATTCAAATCACAAACATAAAAACAACTTCTTAAAAGTCTTAAAACAACATAAATACAAATGTTACAGTAAGTAATGTGCCTATTTTCTATTGACTATATGTAAATAATTTGATGTAGCATTTTCCGTCGATTGTATCTGTTTGTATGTGGTAGGCACATTTAAAACCTTCTTTGCAACGGATTCAAACAGACTTGATTTGAAAAATTTTGATTTATAGTGACATTGTGTTAATGGATCAGTCTAGGGTAATTGGAAAATGTATATATATGTATATGTATATATATATATATATATATATATATATATTTATAGCATTTATCAATCAATACACCATTATGTTTTCCAAACCAATATTATGTTTTAATACACATGAATCTTCCTCTTGCCAGTAATGGCATATAATCAAAATAGCAAAAAAAAAGTTGAAGGAAAGTTGTGTTCCTAATAGCCATTGTGGTCATTGTTTGTCGTGCTGTTTGTCGTGCTGTCATGATGTCATGCTAAAGTTGACTAAAAAAATCATGTTTTGAAAATTGATCTTAATGCCTTAATCAAACAATTGAGTATGGGTCCCTGAAAGGGAGGCAACATAGTGCTCCCAAAATAGTGGTCTGTTTCTCATAGCATCAGGCTATAGGCCTACATGTTGTACTTGTGGATTTTTGTATGGTAATAGTTTTATAATAATGTATGTTTATACAATTTATGAAATGTATTGGTTTCTCATAGCATTAATCCAGTACATGTTGTACTTGTTGATCTTTTAGCATCACAAGTTTTATAAAAATGTGTGTTGATACAATATTCCGATATCATAAAACAATATTTGTTTTGAAGTTCACATTTTACTTGGGGACAATATCATTTATAAGTGAAAATGACCCAAAATAAATGTTATGTACCTCAAATTTGTTACAGTTCACATCCATTTGATTATTCCTTCATCGAAACAGTCTTTTTTCCTTTCATAACTTTAGTGGTTCAGAACTGCATTTTTAAGCTGTTACAAAAGGTCAATGCTTTGCTGACAATAAAACAGCAGACTGTTCAAATATATGCAATGTGTTGGATTGATACATGAATAGATAGAATTACCCCCCACCAGAATACATTTAGGATCTCCACCAGGTCACCCTAAAATGCAGCAGAATGCAGGAAATCACATACCCCCCCCCCTTTATATACTTCATATGCCCCTGTGGCTTCCTGGGGGCTGAGCACCCCAAAAGTCAGAACCTAGAATCGCCCCTGCTATTAGCTGGTTAGAATTGCATTGAGAAATCATTAGGCTAACTGACATCTATTAGGCTAACTGAACCTAAACCTTTTTTTTTTTTTTTTTTTTTTACAATACAAACTCATAAAGCATGTGACCAGATCCTGACTTTACCTCAAATCATTAGTACACATGTTAAGGTCTAATATAGCAACATACAGTATAATGATCTTTGGGACCTTGTCTTTTTATATTTATCCACTTCATTCATACTCCTGCTGTTCTCATTCACACACACAGACTCCCCTCATGCACACATGCACAGCTTTCCAATAATCCATCCTTTCCAATTCCTACATACTTCCACAGTACACACTTTCTCCCCCCGCCCTCCTCCCCACAGCCAGTCAACCCCCATACATACCCCCCCCATGATGCACCACCCTCTCATACCCCCCATGATGCACCACCCTCTCATACCCCCCCCATGATGCACCACCCTCTCCAATCGTTCTTTCTACATACTTCCCCCCAGGCTCTCATTTCTGTAGCTACTCCGTAGTTGAGGTCCATTTGGTCCCTTATCCAATTTTTCAAAAAAGGTACCTAAACTTTTACGTATCTTTTAGTCCATGTTTATCTTTTAGTTCCATGTGAGCATATTGATCCTTGGTTCATGATATCTGCTATTACTGAAAAGAAGCATGCCAGTCTCTAGGTATGGTGAAGGGTTTGTGGTGATGTGGGGCAAGTTTAATTCCAAAGGCCTAGGTGACTTCATCAGGGTGCATAGTATCCTGGATCCATGAAATAACTGGCTTTTAAAAGATCTGCCTACATCTATGGGAATCTAAAATGCGGGTGTCTACACCTATGCAGCCTGTAGTTTAATGGAGAAGATATATTTATTTTCTATACGTTATTCATTCACAAAGAAAATTGGTGTCATTATAGGTTGGATTTTTCCACATCGTTTAATAAAGGCATTAAGATCAATCTCAATAAGACGATTTTTTATTCCTCTTGTAGTCAGCTGTAGCATGGGTGCCTAAACTTATGCCTACCACCGTAAATCCTCTTCCTCTAGCCTGTCTGCTGTAACTTCAGATAGTTATCTAGAAAAGAAGGCAAGCTAGTTCTCACACCGCATTGGTTTTCTTGTGCAGAAGCAGGAAGTAACAGGAAGGAGCCGGTCGGAGCAGCCACCACAGCTGATACTCCGACAACCCTTACGTGATTTTCATCACATTTTTTTTTCAAGTTCTGTTGCTGTTTGGGGTTAGGTAAGGACAGCCAGCCCTAATTAAGAATATTTGCTGAATGAAACCAACAATGCAACACATTGTTGGTTTCTCAGAGTAAAAACATTGTTCACATATTTTGGAGAGTGGGTGTGTGTGGGTGTAATTTTACTGATTAAAAAAAGTTGCCAGTGGCGAAGAAAAGGGCTTGCCCCTGTCAGAGAAATTGTTGCATCTATTGGAAACGTCATAGCGGTTTTTCATAATAAAAGCAATATGCTTTGGTCCTAGGCTTCTTTCACACAAATCAATGTTTTCTCAATAGTTTCTGCCAACAAATTGAGGTGGACGTATCCCCTGCTTACCCCTGCAACACCTATGGTGTGATGCTGTTCTCTAATTTCATTCTTCATTCTGACTGATGAGGCAGGGCAATGGTGTCCAACCTGTATCTCTGCTCTATATCTCATTTAATGGTTCGTAGGCTTTCGAGGTAAAACCAAAAATATTTCCCAACCTTTTATCTCTGATAAATATAGCGTATTGCTTTCATTGAAACAAGTTATCTGTTTTCGGTGAACATCCATCTTTACTAAACATTATTTTCTATTGAAATATCTAAATAATGTTCTTCCGTCCTTCTTTGGTACAGATTCGTTTTTATATCTTGATGAAAAAGGGTATCAGTGTAGACAGCTGGATCAATAAATGTACGTACATTATAACAATGCTCTGTTTAATTCATTAGTGTATTTTTTATTTTAGGGTACACAAATAAAATCTTGTGTTTGCCGAAGGGGAACGATTTATTCTTAGAAATCTTAACACCGTAACCTAAATGTCAGCTCTTCCAATGGAAAGCGACAATAAGATCAAGGACATACTGTCACGCAGGGCTGGGCGATTACTCGATTACGATTATTAATCGCGATAAATCTCACGTCGATTACGACGATAAGCATTAGACATAAATGCTCGATATGAATTATTATTATTATTTTTTTTTAATTAAAAAAATAAAATAAACATTTCTGATATGGATTTACCTGACAGCCAATGCGGCAGAACTAACAAAATAGTCAGATCGCAGTTTTGCGGTACACGCCCATTCCCTGGTGCATGTTTGAGCTTCTGTTACACACACACACACACACACACACACACACACACACACACACACACACACACACACACACACACACACACACACACACACACACACACACACACACACACACACACACACACACACACACAGCCTATCAACAACATTGAAAATAAGAGAAAAAAAAATATATATATACATTTTTTACAGTTTTTTTTTTTGTATATTATACATCGTGATTAATATCGATATCGATCGATATCGAAAAAATTATCGTGATAATATTTTTTGCAATAGCGCCCAGCCCTCACGTCCCACCCGCTCCTTAAGTTATGTATTATTTGTTTCTTTCATTCTGTCATTGTTTTCTGTGGTACTTTGTATTGCTCACTTTTCCTCTCATTCCACGTCGCTCCCTGCTTGTTTCCCGCCTATGATCTTCTTCCCCCACCTTGATTCTTTTGCACCTGTCCCTCGTTATCTTTCCCCTCCTAGTATATTTAGTCAGTCCCAGCCAGTGGCGGTTTTAGGCACGGGCGAACCGGGCAGTCGCCCGGGGCGGCATATTTGTGGGGGGCGCGAAATCACATGGGGGGCGCCACGAGCAGTACAAAAAAAAAACCCGTCAACAATTGCTCCTTCCACCCCCCCCCCCCCGCGCTTGTAGGAAGTCTTGCCCGGGGCGCAACTGGACGTAGAACCGCCACTGGTCCCAGCCTTCCAATACCCATACTACCATACTATTTAGTATTGCAGATTTTTTTTTTGTTTGTTCCAATACATAGTATTAAAAAGGTAGCAGGCCAAAAATACCAGGATTTTCACAAAATGTTGTACAGACAATATTTCTACAAATCTATCTCCATTATAGGCTATACTTATATTTTTACCTTGTGATTGATTGTTAAATGTTGTTCAATTATGAATGTTGAGGTGTCTTACATTCATGTCATACAACCACAGTAAATATATTGAACTGTTTTTTCTTTGTTATTAAATGGTGTGAATATTTAGTGTATATCACTTAATGCACCATTATTTAGTTTTACAAAACACTTTAATCTACAGCAGACACTCTTATCTAAAGTGACATACAAGGGATGCCGCCATCATGGGATCCATTTTTAGTAGCCACAAAAAACCGTCTATAGTCTTGTTTCTCATAGACATTGTGGTCATAGTCACTTAGGGCCCTATCTTGCATCCGGCGCAATTTACTTTCTCAGTGGCGCACATGTCGTTGCAAGTTTGCAACTGGCGCAGAGTGTTCTTTTCCCTCCTGCGCCAGGCGTCGGTATATTAGGGAATGATCTTGCGCCCCAAGGGGCGGCTCGGCGAAAGGAGGAGGCGTGTTCTGGCGCAAATGTTCCCTGGTTCTATTTTGCAGTTTCAGAAATAATTTGCGCCACAAACCAGGAAATACCTGGTTTAAAGTCAGTGGCGCGTTGTTCTATTTTAAGGGCGCATGCATAATGTTGCTTGTGCACCTCGCGCATACACTTTGCTTCTCTCATCTACCTAGCCACACATTGGGGCGCGCGTGTGTGTATGTGTTAAAGAATTAATGAATGCGGGCACGCGTGTGTGCGTCCATCTGTTTAAACACACGCAAACTAAACACGCAACGCATAAAACAGTCCATGGCAATGTATATTAACCGCACATGCATATTAGGAGAACAAGTCGGGAACAAAATACATACAATACTGATACGAAACGATGTTTATAATTAATTTTGTATATCATTGAATAGAACCACAGTTGCCGCATATCACATGTGTGTTAAGTTTTCTTTGCCGAAATTTATTTGAGGACTCAGTATTTCTGAAGTTGTCGAAGAAAACCTTATTCCATGTGTGAATTAGGCCGTATTATTTGGTCATAAACTGAGCCATTTGAAGTTTGAAATTCATGGGCATCCTTTGTCTTGTTTTTCATGTTGCATACAGGTCATCTTCCCCTTGTTGGCTGCTTAGATACCAAATAAGGCAGGCAGGCTAGTTCTCTTATCACATTGGTTGTCTTATTAAGAAACAAGACAAACGTGTTTTTGTTTTTTGTCAGAAACAAGACAACCAATTAGCCCCAGGCCCGATATATACTTTCATGGTTAGACGCCTTATCAGTAATTTTCTTATTCTGACTAACGAGGACAACAGTATCTATCATGTATCTCTGCTCTCTATTTCTCTCTGCTTTTTGTCTGCTTACCTTTTATTATAGGTAAAACCCCAAACTTATTTTCTAGCATTTATATCAGAAATATGTAAACCATAGCTTCAAATAAATATGTCATGCACATTTTAAATCAAGATGTTCTGAGTTGAAACTCAAACATATCATGAAGCAGGCAACCTATTCTCCAGAGAGCAGCAATAGATATCTTGTTATGGTAAAACTTTCGTTAGTTAGTTTGGCAGAATTGGGCCAGTGGTAGCCTTGTGAGTTAACAGAGACTTGCATAACTACCTTCCATACCTCAAACTTATACAACCTATTATACCACAGGTCATACCAGTGATCCAACGACCGCTCCTCAAGGACCAGACAACCACCGAGCCACTGAGGGGGAGGTCCGCTTTGTGAATGGAGGGAATGGCTCCTGTTCAGGCAGGGTGGAGGTCTTCCTCCAGGGCCAGTGGGCCACAGTTTGTGATGATGGCTGGGACCTGGCCGATGCCCAGGTGGTGTGTAGACAGTTGGGCTGTGGGAGGGTGCTGTCTGCACCACGTGGGGCCACTTTTGGACCTGGTCAAGGGCCTATAGGGTTGGCTAATGTCAAATGCAATGGCCACGAATCTGAGCTCACACAGTGTGGCCATAGAGTGCCGACCCACTGGTGTGGTCACAGTGAGGACGCTGGTGTTGTCTGTGAAGGTAATACATTTAACAAGTGGCTACACCTTATCAGCTTTTTCTTCTGTTAAAATAACAAGACACTAAATCTATGGGTTATTTTCCTATCCAATGAATAATATCCCATTCATCCGAAAGCCTGTGATGAAAACATGCTTATTTTGTTTGTTATTTGAGGTTGTCTTCAATCAATGAATTCTTCAATCAACCCGTAGTCAAATGTTTTCCTTTTGTCGTAGCTGCCTCTCCAGTGAGACAGGTCAACGGTCTCTCCAAGTACCCCTGTTCAGGCAGGGTGGAGGTCTTCCTCCAGGGCCAGTGGGGCACAGTTTGTGATGATCACTGGGACCTGAAGGATGCCCAGGTGGTTTGTGTACAGCTGGGCTGTGGCAGTGCCATATCAGCCACCAACAAGGCATATTTTGGACCGGGAACAGGACCCATCTGGTTGGACGATGTCAACTGTGGAGGAAGAGAAACGTCAATAACCGACTGTGAACATCAAGGGTTTGGTTCTCAGAACTGCAAACACGCTCAAGACGCTGGCATCATCTGTGATGGTAAACCTGCATTTAGTGTGTGTGTGTGTGTGTGTTTGTGTTTGTGTTTGTGTGTGTGTGTGTGTGTGTGTGTGTGTGTGTGTGTGTGTGTGTGTGTGTGTGTGTGTCTTTGTCATTGTCTTTATGTGTGTGCATGTGTGTTTTTGGGAGTGAAAAAATACCCTTTGCTGATCAACAAAGACACGCCCCTTTTGGAGGCATAGTTGCGGCACGTTGGAGGCACGTTCAAGACGCTGCCATCATGGGAGTATTTATTAATGACCTGCTCATAGGCGTATCACTGGAAAAAGTGGTCGCTGGGTTTGCCGATGCATGGGCTGTGAATACTTTTCAACTGTTATGCTTGTTATTTGAGGTTGTGTTCCTGCCAGTACTTCTTCAATCAACTCGTTCTCGTTGATATTTTTTCTCTTTTCATAGCTGCCTCTCCAGTGAGACTGGTCAACGGTCTCTCCAACAACCCCTGTTCAGGCAGGGTGGAGGTCCTCCTCTATGGCCAGTGGGCCACAGTTTGTGATGATCGCTGGGACCCGGCCGATGCCCAGGTGGTGTGTAGAGAGTTGGGCTGTGGGAGGGTGCTGTCTGCACCACATGGGGCCACTTTTGGACCTGGACAAGGGCCAATAGGGTTGGATGATGTCAACTGCAATGGCCACGAATCTGAGCTCACACAGTGTGGCCACAGCGGACTGTGGACCCACGACTGTGGTCACCAGCAGGACGCTGGAGTTGTCTGTGAAGGTAATACTTTTAACATGTGGCTACACATTATCTGCTTTGTCTTCTTCTTAAATAACATGAAACTAAATCTATGGCTTATTCTCCTATCCAATAAATAATATCCCATTCTTCTGAAAGCATGCGATGAAAGCTTGCTTATTATGTTGTTTGAGGTTGTCTTCATTCAATGAATTCTTCAATCAACCCGTAGTCAAATGTTTTCCTTTTGTCGTAGCTGGCCCTCCAGTGAGACTGGTCAACGGTCTCTCCAACAACCCCTGTTCAGGCAGGGTGGAGGTCTTCCTCCAGGGCCAGTGGGGCACAGTTTGTCATCATGGCTGGGACCTGAATGATGCCCAGGTGGTTTGTACACAGCTGGGGTGTGGCAGTGCCATATCAGCCACCAACGAGGCATATTTTGGACAGGGAACAGGACCCATCTGGTTGGACGATGTCCACTGTGGAGGAAATGAAGCGTCATTAACCGACTGTGAACATCAAGGGTTTGGTTCTCGGAACTGCAAACACGTTCAAGACGCTGGCATCATCTGTGATGGTAAACCTGCATTCAGTGTGTGTCTTTGTATGTGTGTGTGAGTGTGTGTGTGTCTGTGTGTGTGTGTGAGAGTTTGTCTGTGTGTTTGTCTTTGTCATTGTCTTTATGTGTCTGCATGTCTGTTTTCTTTGGGAGTAGAAAAAGACCCAGTGCTGAACAACAAAGACAGGCCCCTGTTGGAGGCATAGTTGCGTAGGAGTAATGACATGCTCACAGACGTATCACTGGAAAAGGTGGTCGCTGGGTTTGCTGATGCATGGGCTGTCTGTACTTATCAACTGTTATGCTTTTTATTTGAGGTTGTGTTCAGGTTAATACTTCTTCAATAAAGTCGTTCTCTTTTCATAGCTGTCCCTCCAGTGAGACTGGTCAACGGTACCTCCAACAACCCCTGTTCAGGCAGGGTGGAGGTCTTCATCCAGGGCCAGTGGGCCACAGTTTGTGATGATGACTGGGGCCTGGCCGATGCCCAGGTGGTGTGTAGACAGTTGGGCTGTGGCAGGGTGCTGTCTGCACCACATGGGGCCACTTTTGGACGTGGACAAGGGCCTATAGGGTTGGATGATGTCAACTGCAATGGCCACGAATCTGATCTCACACAGTGTCGCCACACAGGACCGTGGCCCTACAGCTGTGGTCACCAGCAGGATGCTGGTGCTGTCTGTGAAGGTAATACATTTAACATGTGGCTACACATTATCTGCTTTGTCTTCTCCTAAAATAACATGGCACTAAATCTATGGCTTATTTTCCTATCCAATTAATAATATCCCATTCTTCGAAAGCATGTTATGAAAACATGCTTATTGTGGGTCAAGCAGCGAAGCTGCGAGACAACCTATTGTTTCGTACCGTTTCTACTTATTATTATTCTGTCATGGGAGTCTATGGCAGCCCATAGAACGCCTCGGTCAAAAGTTGTGAAATTTGGCACACTGGTTCAGAACAGTTCCATTAGACGATGAAGCAAATTTGAGGTCGCTAGCTCATCAGCTCTAGCACCACCAACAGGTCAGCAGCCCATTGACATATCATAACCAAACTTGGTAGATAGAACCATGAAATATTCATGTGGACCCTCAATGAATTTGGTGACCATTGACCTTCAGGGGGCGCGATAATTAATTGTGGCGCCCCCTGTAATCATGTCTCTGATAGGGATATTGTTCTGAAATTCTCAGAATACCCCCCTGATTATTGTTCTGTCAGGCAGACGATAATGCGCCCTTACCACTAGGTGGGGTCATTTTTCTATTTTGTAAACATTGACGCGTACTCGCATTAATGCTGTAGTTCATTCCACCAGCCGTAGTTATTACCGGTTACCGACACGGTCGTCATGTAGCCACCAAGCCGATTACGTCCGTCCAGCAGAATTAGTTTATCGAATCCCATTCTGCTTGACCCCCACATTGCTGCTTGCAGCTATATTTTTGTTTGTTATTTGAGGTTGTCTTCATTCAATGAATTCTTCAATCAACCCGTAGTCAAATGTTTTCCTTTTGTCGTAGGTGGCCCTCCATTGAGACTGGTCAACGGTACCTCCAACAACCCCTGTTCAGGCAGGGTGGAGGTCTTCCTCCAGGGCCAATGGGGCACAGTTTGTCATCATGGCTGGGACCTGAATGATGCCCAGGTGGTTTGTACACAGCTGGGGTGTGGCAGTGCCATATCAGCCACCAACGAGGCATATTTTGGACCGGGAACAGGACCCATCTGGTTGGACGATGTCAACTGTGGAGGAAATGAAACGTCGATAACCGACTGTGAACATCGAGGGTTTGGTTCTCAAAACTGCAAACACGCTCAAGACGCTGGCATCATCTGTGATGGTAAACTTGCATTTAGTGTGTGTCTTTGTATGTTTGTGTGAGTGTGTGTGTATGTGTGTTTGTGTGTGTGTGTGTGTGTGTGTGTGTGTGTGTGTGTGTGTGTGTGTGTGTGTGTGTGTGTGTGTGTGTGTGTGTGTGTGTGTGTGTGTGTCTTTGTCATTGTATTTATGTGTGTGCATGTGTGTTTCTGGGAGCAGAAAAAGCCCAGTGCAGAACAACAAAGACTGGCCCCTATCGGAGGCGTAGTTGCGTAGGAGTAATGCTCACAGACGTATCACTGTAAATGGTGGTCGCTTGGTTTGCCGATGCATGGGCTGTCTGTACTTATCAACTGTTATTCTTGTTATTTGAGGTTGTATTCAGGTTAATACTTCTTCAATCAACTTGTTCTCGTTGATATTTTTTCTCTTTTCATAGCTTCAACTCCAGTGCGACTGGTCAACGGTCTCTCCAACAACCCCTGTTCAGGCAGGGTGGAGGTCCTCCTCTATGGCCTTTGGGCCACAGTTTGTGATCATGGCTGGGACCTGAAGGATGCCCAGGTGGTGTGTAGACAGTTGGGCTGTGGGAGGGTGCTGTCTGCACCACTTGGGGCCACCTTTGGACCCGGCCAAGGGCCTATAGGGTTGGGTCATGTCACCTGCAATGGTTACGAATCTAACCTCACACATTGTGGCCACACAGGACTGTGGACCCACTACTGTGGTCACCATGAGGACGCTGGAGTTGTCTGTGAAGGTAATACATCCATGAACATGTGGCTACACATTATCCTCTTTGTGTCTTGCTAAAATAGTATGATACTAGGTCTATGGCTTTTTTTTACTATCAAATAAATAGGCACGTGATGAAAATGTGCTTATTGTGTTTGAAGTCGTCCTCATTCAATAACTTTTTGATTCAACCCGTAGTCAAATGTTTTCCTTTTGTCGTAGCTGGCCCTCCAGTGAGACTGGTCAACGGTCTCTCCAACAACTCCTGTTCAGGCAGGGTGGAGGTCTTCCTCCAGGGCCAGTGGGCCACAGTTTGTGATGATGACTGGGACCTGGTCGATGCCCAGGTGGTGTGTAGACAGTTGGGCTGTGGGAGGGTGCTGTCTGCACCACTTGGTGCCACTTTTGGACCTGGCCAAGGGCCAATAGGGTTGGATGATATCAAATGCACTGGCCATGAATCTGATCTCACACAGTGTGGCCACAGAGGACTGTGGACCCACGACTGTGGTCACCAGCAGGACGCTGGAGTTGTCTGTGAAGGTTAGACATTTATGAACTTGTGGCTATCTGTTTTGTCTTCTGCTAAAATATTATGAAACTCGATATATGGCTTGTTGTCGTACTTAATAAATTACATCCCATTCTTCCAGAAGCAAGGGAGGAACCCTTGTTTATTAAGGTATTGCCAGAGTATCTGTGGATACCTATTGTTATTGTAGTGTTTAGGCATTATTAGGGGTCCTATTGTTTCCTGCAACTTTTTTTTCCCCTTCAAATTCTGTAAAAGTCATACTGCAGCCTATACAGTAAGTCGAAAACTCTTGACATTTTCAGCTATGGTTACCAATAACCCCCATTACCCATAAATCCAAAATTGTGGTACTGTACCCAAAGGTGGCGCTATTGTAAAAAATCATGAATTAGGCTTACTTCTCTTCTTAGATTGACCCGGACTCAAAATTCTTTCATAATATTAATCTCTAGAATCCAATGCATCTATAACACTCAGGCTCTTATGCCCTAAATTTTTTTACTTTTCCCACAATTTCATTTTTAAAGCCAAACATGATAAAAAAGATTCACAGGCTACAAAAATAATCAAAAATTCACCAAAATCGCCACATAAAAACTTAAGACCAAGCCTCAGAAAAATCATCAAACATAATCTGTTTTATTTAGTTCCATTTGAGAAATATTGTCCAGTAAAGTTGGAGCTGTTAGCACATTTTTTTGTTAGCACAAGTGGAAACCAATACCCCCCAATACCCATAAACCCAAATTGTGGTACTGCACCCAATGGCGGCGCTATTTAAAACAATTATGAACTAGCCTTATTTCTCCTTACCAGATTGACCTGGACTCAAAATTCTTTCAACATATTAATCTCTAAAATCAGATGCATCTTTTTCACCCTGGTCTTCTGTTCTAAATTTTTTTACTTTTCCCACAATTTCATAGAAAAGCCAAACGTCCACAGTCTCAACCCATTTTGTCTATGTGAGCATTTTGTTGTTGTATAACTACCATACTGCTATCATTAGGTGGATTCCATTAAAATTGCACATTTTCAAATCTATACACTTTTAAAAAATTCATTAATTCTCTTGTGAAATGTGTGCTTGGAGTTTTCTTGATGTTGTGTGCTTATAAATAGAAATTCTCCCCATGTGAATGAGGCTTCTTGCAGTTCAGGAATGGCAGTGGCTCAATCGGATAATACCTTGTACTGGTGATCCTTAGGTTGAGTGTTCGATTCCCGATTAGAGCATTATGAACAACCTGAACTTGGCATGCATGTCATTGCCACCCATTGAAGATACACAACATTAAACAGTACCTCAAATTTCGTCAGTCAATCAACATTCTGGCTGATTAGTTTCCAAGAATCTGACTGCTAAGACAAGTATGGCATCAAGGGGAACTTCTTCGTTAACCAATATTCCTTCATAATGAACTCTGTCATATTAATATTTCTTCCGTTAGTGTTCTTGACAACAAATGTTTAATTTCCCCCGAACTTCAAATATTTTTTAAGGTATTTGCATTTAAGAAAGCCCTTAATTCATTTGAGAAATGTTTGCTTGGAGTTTTCTGGATGTTGTGTGCTTCTCGATAAACATTTTCACCATGTGAGTGAGGTTACATATCAGGTTTGTCAGTGGCTCAATGGGATAATGCCTTGTACTGTTAATCCTTAGTTGAAGCGTTCAAATCACGATTAGACAATGCTGAACATGACTTTCGGCCATTGCTCTGCAGCCCAGTCACCTGAAAGCCGAGGCACAGTATGGCATTAAGGGGAACATCATTCCTTCATAATTATATGTCATATTTATATATCTTCCATTAGTGTGTTCTTGACTTTTTATTTTGCTCGGACCCCGTTAATCAATAGCCTGACACCGCCCACCTACCTAATTCAGCTCAATTTTCATTTCACTTCAGTACTATGTCTGGGTCTGCTTCATATGCATGGGTTCCTTGCAGTGGCGGATTGGCCGTCGGGAGCACCGGGACGTTTCCCGGTGGCCTGATGGTCCTCCTGGCCTGACTTGAACAGTCACCGGACTGAGTGACTGACGCCCGGGCCAATCAAATCGATCCATCTAGTTACGTAATAACGCCGCTCGGCGACCTGTCGGCGTACAACAACCAATTAGCTCCGCTGTCTTCATTCCAGTAGTCGAGAGAAATGGAGAGTCAGAAAAAGAGGAAAGGTGGAGCAGAGAGAGAGAGGGACAGAAAACGTAAAGCCCTCGCCACAGACGGAGCAAAATGTTGCAAAATAAGTGACATGTTCACCAGAAGGGAAGGTCAGTCAAAAACGATACAGCTTTCATTGCGTTTATCGTTCACGAAGGGTTAAGTCCATCAACTCGTTCACCGCTTGACATCAGACGTCAATAGCAGCATCATGCTAGTTGTAAATAAAAGTTTGATGCCGAACTCACCCCGTGAGTGATGGGACGATTAGTCAACGAAGTCGACATAGTCGACTTCAAAAATTCGTCGACATGAATAATTTGCGTCGACTAGTCGCCTCCCCCCCCCCCCCAGTCCAGTCGTGGCGGTAAATATGCACCGTTAACGTTAGTCGCCAATCGTTTTATCATAACAATGGCGGCGGCAAGCAGTAGTAGCGGGAGCACAGAGGCCCAGCAAAAAAAACACGACTGAGGTGTTCAAAAGTGTGGGATTTTTATGAGTGAATATTGTATTCTAAGTTCTTCTTTGTTGTTCTTACATTGTTGCTTGTTAAATTTAAAGAAATTAATATATTCCAGTTTTGATAAATGTTTTATATGTTTGATGCTTGAAAGTAAAGTTAATTATTGAACATCCAAGCTAGTATTTGTCTCTCTTTTTACAAATATAGGCCCATTGTTTTGTGTGTCTTGCCTTGTACATTTGTGTATCCTATGGCTGCTGTCCTCAATAGTTTTTGAGTATTCATCCATTGCTATAACATTTGAAAACAGGGTTTTCAATGAAAATCATATATTCAAATAGATAACTCATCGGTCACTCCTAAATCTCTTTTAACTATCAAATAGTGTTAGAATACACAACTAGAGGTATGGTGGTCTGCATGAGAAGGGTGGCCTGGAATGGCATCAAATTCCCAGCCTGAATTATTGTCCCAGTCCGCCACTGGTTCCTTGGAAGTCAGATTTTTGGCGGACCAATCAGCGAACAGAGGGAGTGGCTGAGAACGATGACGTTAAAGTCAGCTCTCGTTGACGGACATCTTCACGCACAGTGTTTGGTTTGTTTACAGCCTGCGCGCAACGTGATTCCCGGCCAAACGTTAGCGATTGGTCATGGCAGATCCAGCGTGGCACTGGGCAGATCCAATAGTTTTAAACTTCAACAGACACCCGCCTTCAAGTGAGTTAACGTTTGTCAATTGAGTAGGTCCAGAGACCTCTGTACAAATGAAATGAAGTACGAGAGTCTGGTAGGACCAGGCTAGTTAATCAATGCTTGCGGTTATATTTATAATTATTCTTGATTGGCAACCCCTATACTTCAGGCTGATTGCTCAAAAGTTTTAAATTTTCTTTGGGATCAGTTTGCCACAGGGCGGTATGAGTCACGGTCAAAGTCAAACAATCTGCCCCGCTACCCTGATGGGGGAAAATTCCTGAAACTTGGTGTTCAGGCCTTATTTTACATTCTTGTTGCCTAAGGGCGCATAATGTCCATCTGGATAGATTTCTCTGTACAGCGAAAGATATGATCCTCAATTTAAAGGGGATATTTTGAATTCACCTTTTGCTGGAGTCACCTTCGTGACGGCTAGTTTTGTTTGTTACTTTTGGTTGTCTTAATGCTATGACTTCTTCAATCAACTCATCCATCTTTTTTTCTCTTGTCGTAGCTTTCTCTTCAGTGAGAGTGAGAGTAGTCAACGGAACCACCAACAACTCCTGTTCAGGCAGGGTGGAGGTCTTCCTCCAGGGCCAATGGGGCACAGTTTGTGATCGTGGCTGGGACCTGAATGATGCCCAGGTGGTGTGTAGACAGGTGGGCTGTGGGAGGGTGCTGGCTGCACCACGTGGTGCCACTTTTGGACCTGGACAAGGACCTACAGGGTTCGATTATGTCCACTGCACTGGCCATGAATCTGAGCTCACAAAGTGTGAGAGACCCTCAAACCATAGTGGATGGTGGACCCGCAACTGTGGTCACCGTGAGGACGCTGGAGTTGTCTGTGAAGGTAATACATTTAACATGTGGCTACATATTATCTTCTTTGTCTTCTGCTAATATATAGCATTTTACTAGATCTATGGCTCATTTTACTGTAAAATAAATAGGCATGTGATGAAAACGTGCTTATTGTGTTTGCAGTTGTCCTCATTCAATAACCTTTTGAATCAACCCGTAGTCAAATGTTTTCATTTTGTCGTAGCTGCCTCTCCAGTGAGACTGGTTAACGGTCTCACTGGAGCGGTCTCACGGTCTGAACAACCCCTGTTCAGGCAGGGATTATTTGAGCTTGTGTTCATTTCATGACTTCTTCAATAAACTCGTTATCCAATGTCTCATTTCGTAGCTGCATCTCCGGTGAGACTGGTCAACGGTCTCTCCAACAACCCCTGTTCTGGCAGGGTGGAGGTCTTCCTCCAGGGCCAGTGGGCCACAGTTTGTGATCGTGGCTGGGACCTGGTCGATGCCCAGGTGGTGTGTAGACAGTTGGGCTGTGGGAGGGTGCTGTCTGCACCACATGGGGCCACTTTTGGACGTGGACAAGGACCTATAGGGTTGGTCGATATAAACTGCACTGGCCATGAATCTGTGCTCACACAGTGTGGCCACAGAGGACTGTGGACCCACAGCTGTGGTCACCATAAGGACGCTGGAGTTGTCTGTGAAGGTAATACATTTAACATGTGGCTTCACATTATCTGCTTTGTCTTCTGCTAAAGTAACATGACACTAAATCTAAGGCTTATTTTCCTATCCAATAAATAATATCCCATTCTTCCGAAAGCATGCGATGAAAACTTGGTTATTTTGTTTGTTGTTTGAGGTTGTCTTCAATCAATGAATTCTCAATCAACCCGTAGTCAAATGTTTTCCTTTTGTCATAGCTGGCCGTCCAGTGAGACTGGTCAACGGTACCTCCAACAACCCCTGTTCAGGCAGGGTGGAGGTCTTCCTCCAGGGCCAGTGGGGCACAGTTTGTCATCATGGCCGGGACCTGAAGGATGCCCAGGGGTCTCATTTATAAAACCGTGTGGGATCGTAACTAAAAGTGTACGTACGCCCAAAAGCCACGTTTTGCGGCATGCGCCAAAAATATCCAGACTTATAAAACCCTGCGTACGCACACCTCTAAGCAATCTTTGCTTTATAAATCACAGAAGGCCTACAAGTGTGCGCAGCTGAATCAGTTTCACGTTCCGCCCTGTACACGCCCCTTTTTAACCATAAATGGTCAATGCAAACGACCTCATGAATGCAATCCGCATATAAAACCGAAACAATGGCATAAGGACTGAGATAAGCAAAAAAGCGCAATTTCACGGAGGTTAAAGTGGAGACACGTGTGGGTGGGGTGGAGGCCCGAAAAGTAGTTTTGTTCGGCGGTCACGGGATTGGGATCACTAACAACAAAAAGCAGAGTGAGTGGCAACATGTTGCTGCAGTGAACTCTGTCAATGGCACGGAGCGCACAGTCCCAGGATTAAAAAAAAAGTGGTCTGACATGAAGGTACATATTTTTATGTACCTATAAATCGTTATGGTCCCTGAAGACCCTCTCCCTCCCAATCCTGCCATTTGCATGGTCCTCCAGCTTAGCAGTGCTATGGTGCAGCATTATGCACCATAGCACCAAAACCCAGCAGTGAACAACAAAGACACACCCTGTCTGAGGAATAGTTGCGTCAAGGAGTAATGACATGCTCATAGACGTATCACTGGAAATGGCGGTCGCTGGGTTAGGCGGTGCGTAGGCTATCGATACTTTTCGACTGTTATTTTGGTTATTTAAGTGTGTGTTCATGCCATGACTTCTTCAATCATCTTGTCGTAGCTGGCCCTCCAGTGAGACTGGTCAACGGTCTCTCCAACCACCCCTGTTCAGGCAGGGTGGAGATGTTCCCATCTTGCAGAGGATGTTACATTGCCAATGTATCATCTCTCGGGAAGCATGTCCCCGAAAACACAGATTTGTCTCCAGGGGGCCCTCTGATATGCGGTCACACTTTGCCTGCTGGACATTTCTGTCTGCTGGACCCATTGTGTCTTTTAAGTTAAATTTTGCTGGATTTCCCACAGTGAGATCGAAATCTAAAAATCGCTTAGAATTATGGTCATGATATCTTACAGTCTTGTTTATTATGTTGCCTGCCAAATTCTTCCTTTTGTTTATCTGCTATAACAACAAATAAGGCTGTCAACCTTATTTGTTGTCGTAGTGACAAACAGTTCTAGTTCTCTATGGACATGTTAGAAAATCGAAGGGCGTGATATTATGCCACCAGGTGTGAGTGTGATTAAGATATTCTGCCATTCAAAGCCGGCAGAATATCAAAGAGCTTTTATGGCTATTCACACTCACACTTGGTGGCCTAATATCACCCCTTTAAAAAACTATTCAAATTCACAATTCCACTTCATAATATGAGAATTGTAACTATGTATGTATATAGTGGCCATCGCCCTTGAGACGTGTGAGAAGTTTTGGGTTAATTTCCACAAAAATGATCAAATGCTTAACGCTATCAGGGCATTTGCTCTCGAGCTGTGACTCGGATTCACTCCGAATCGCTTGGGGACCCTCACCTCATTGCACCCTACTGACTTGTGACTGGTCACCGTCAATTGTTGCCATCTATGCATTGCGATAGTAAGAATTCACATTCACCAGTGACTGCTTTGGTTGTTTGGCAAGGGAAAAAGAAAATTGGTCACAGAGGAAAGACATCCTTCTGTTCCTTTTTTAAGTTAGAGTGTCCCGGTTGGATGAGGTTGATGGATGACTGACTCATCCCTGTTGAATCCCGTCCTCTGTTTTTATTTGTTGACAGGTATTCCTGACATTGACAACAAAAACAATGTGAAATTAATCATCCTCTGTCGGTCGGCCTTCGTCATTCCCATAATCATTCTGATAATCTTTTATTGCTGGAGGAAAAAGAGTGAGTCACATTAGTCCACAGTTTGAACTAAATAAAACCTTACTCTCATGGAGATTTATACATACATGTTATGTGTCTGTGCCATTTTTTCAATAGAGCATCATACAGAAAACCTCGATTCTGAACAGGTAAGTAAATTATACCCTCCAAATATGTTGCTATTCACATTTCTTACCTCCGATAAATACCCTTCGAATTTCCAACTGTCAACTTTAAACAACTATAAATATTGAACATATCAATAAAAGAGAAAATGTTGTTTATAAGATAATTAAACAACAAAACGCACATACATTACATTCTCTTCCCAGAGTCCAAACTGTGACCAAGCTCCCGCCATCTCTTTGAATGTGAGCCTGTTAGGACCCCCTCATCTCCCTTTGGAGCCCACTGACATAGAACTCAGCCCCAGAAGCACCTAGGAGGCTCTATGGGAGATATTGACTGTAGGTTTAAAGTAAGTATCAGCATTATCTTGCCGACATGAATGAAATAAGTGTGGAAAAGCAGAGTCAACGAAGGCCTACATCCCGAGGGTTACCGACATGTCCCTCATCCACAGCTTCTGCTGCCCCTGAGATGAACCCCGGTTACTGAGCTGACTCCAAGTGGACCCCTTAAAGCTGTGAACCCCTCTAATCCTGGCTCACCTCATCCTGACAGGAGGAGAAGGGGAGGGCTTTATGACAGCCACAATGAACAAAGGAGCCCCCTTCATTCTTCCTCTCACTTTACTTAGAATGACTTGTGTTAATGTTAACTACTTAATGTTACAATCAAAGACCGCCTGCTTTATGAATGTATTCCAAAATCACCTATGTGGCTTTTTCATTTGAATGCATGCTTATTGTCTTGGGAGAAGGGATTGTCATTGTTCTCGTGCATGTCACATCTTTATGTTAACCCATATATGTGGTATAGAGGTTTGATTCCTGTGATTATACTTGGCCACTTTACTCAAGGTTGCATGGCCCGATGCATCGGGTGTTGTGATTGGCTAGTGCATGTGAGAGGCATCCAAAATCTTTCATTTTGCGCTTGTGTCTTTATCTTTCAAACTTCCGCTTACTCAACCAATATTATTTCCGTCTTTTCCGCCATTTTCACGTTATTACTATATACGTCAACCCAGTCAAACCTTGTACAATGCTAGGTATAGAAAAGAAAGCGGCAAGTGCTAGGTCGTGGATGCTGGCCTGACGAGGAAGTGACGCAGTTCCCGCCCAGACGCAATTGGCTGAAATGTTTAGTAAAACTTTTTGCAATACTTTCTGCGGAATGAAATGAAATTTGAATTTCGCAACACACGGAGCGTGGCGAAGTGCATTGCAATCAGGGGGACGCTATAGCATTTCAATTTAAATATAAGAACTCAAAATAATTGACAAAATGTTATTCTATTTTTATTGAATTTCATTGACCCTTTGCATATTAAAAGTGAATTTCAAAATAAGTTAAGCCTCTTTTTTTCTCACTGTTGGCGACAACCTTATTTAAATCAATCTGACAAGAAGTGATGGATCGAAAGAGCGCTTGTCGTAGTCCATCTTCGGAAAATTGTAGTTTCACGCTAGCGACGCTAGAGGTCAGCAATACTCCGCACAATTCATTTTAAACAGGGCTGGCTTTTCATCTCTCCTCGACCCGATGACGAAACGGTCCACAAAGGTTAAGGAAAGGTGGCATAAAGGTTAGGAGATTTGTCTTTCCGAATTGGGCCCTGGTAGCAGTACTGTTATGCACAGGGGCATAACCAGGATTTTAGGGCCCCATGAAAGGTTATCCGTATGGGCCCCTATGGTACGCAGGCCACATTTTGTCCACCATTCATTCTAAGTCTATTACAATTATTTCACTTATTGTAGACAATATATTGGGGACATATCTGCCCAAAGCTGGCACTGCTGCTTTACTTTTTATCATTTACTTATTTTCAAGAACATTATCTCTTTTCATTGTTCAAATAATTTCTGAATTAAAATGTAATAGCCAAATACGATATTTCATGACCTATTGATGAATCATGTATCACTTAAATTTCAGAGCCTTCTCTCAGGCTTAACTGACATCACTTTAAACCATTTGCCACGCTGCTGGTTATAAAAGTGTAAAATAACATCCATATTTGTTTCATGTGTTGTAGATATGAAAGAGGATTGTTGAATACGTAGTTACATTTTGTTGTGATGTACCACAATTATTGAATGTTTCATGAAGTTGTATAGTTCTAGATAAATATACGCTTCTGAATTGTAGTAGCATAAGGAACATAGTAGTTGCAGATCTATATAATCTATTATTTCTCTATAGACAGATCTCGATCCATGCATGACTATTGCATTCATAGTCTATGTTTTGCTGCAACGTTTTCACAATTTCCCCGGTGCCGGCATGTGTCAACCCTATGTATGTATATATATATATATATATATATATATATATATATAACATTTATCAATGAATACACCATTACGTTTCTCCTCCGATTCATATTCAGCAGACCCTTTTAACTGAAGCAACTTGCAGGGAATGGCATACAATCAAAATAGCTAAAACAAGTTTACAAAAGTTGTGTTCCTATTAGCCGTTGTGGTACGGATAGTTCTCACACCGCATTGGTTTTCTTGTGCAAAAAGAGGAAGTGACAGGAAGGAGCCGGTCAGAGCAGCAACCACATCTGATACTCTGACACCCCTAACATGATTTTCTACTCATAGCTTATTTTTTTTAAAGTTCAGTTGCTGCTTGTAAGGACCACTTATTAAGAATATTGTACAAATATTTATTTAACCATTCACAGCAATGGAGACATTGAAAGAGTAGCTGGATGGATAGAGGAGAGAGACTATTCATGTCACCATAGAGTTATACACATGGGGCACAGCCAGGAAGAAAAGGTTCAACCATTATTTATTCCTTCAAGTTCAAAGTATATTAAAATATAGATATTATACTTCATGTACTACAACACCTTCCCAAAGTTGGCATTTCTACTATATTATCTTATTTTGCAGAACATTTTCTCATTTCATTATTTTACACATTCAAAACATATCACACATATCTGTGTTTTGGATTGATTTTAGGAATCATGCACATCTGAATGTTATTGAAGCTGAATGAGAACAATAATGTAACATATCTGGGCCATCCATAACCGATTAAAACATTGATCACATCTATTGGAGAGTGTGTGTGTGGGTGTAATTTTTACTGGTAAAAAAAGTCGCCAGTGTTGAAGACAAAGGCTTGCCCCTGTCAGAGAAATCGTTGAACCTATTGGAAACGTCATAGCGGTTTTTCATAATAGAAGCACTACGCTTTGGTCCTATGCTTCTTTCACACAACTGGATGTCTCCTAAATATTGAGGCAGATGTATCTCCTGCCTTCCCTTCGAAACTTAATAACAACACCCATGGTGCGTGCTGTTTCCTGTGTCTCTGCTGCTCTATGTCTCATTTAATGGTTTGTAGTCTTTCGAGGTAAAAAGAGAGTTAAGTATGTAACTACGGTTCTATGAATTCTGGATGACCGCCAGAGGCAGTGCTTAACACTGGATGTTATACATCGCGCATGGCATGCGCATGTCGAGTATTTAATATCAAAAAAGTCACCGGGGATGACGTCGGAGCACCTGTCTATATAAGCCCACGTCACTCTCCAAGATGTGCTTCAGAATCTTCTCGCAAGATTCCGAGTGACAGAGAACTCTTGCGGCCATCCAGAATACATAGTTACATACTTAACTCTCGTTCTATTTCATTCTTACTGACCGCCAGAGGCAGTGCACTCGATGACTATTACCAACGTAGTCACAAGGAATCCTGTACCCACCTATTAGGAAGGGCCTGAGGGGTCCTGAAAAACAGCTGCAGCCACTGCGTGGTGAGCAGCTACATTGACCCTGTAAAATCGGGCAAAGGTGCACGCTGAAGCCCGCATGCACCTTGTGAAGATCTCTGGGGCTAGTGATAACCCAAATGGGATGACCCTGTACTGGTAGGCCCGCCCTTCGAATGCGAAGCGCAGTTATGGCCTGTGATGTGGTGCTATCGGGACGGGAAAATATGAATCCTTTAAATCTATTGATGTGAACTAGCTCTGCCGTGCGACGGCCTGGAGCACTTCCGCTGTCTTTAGCATTTGAAAAGGCAATACTTTTAGAAAACTGTTCAGCCCTCATAAGCCCAGTACAGGGCGAAACCCACCGTCTTTTTTATGGAACAAAAAAATACACTGAGTAAAACCCACCTTGCTGGTTCTGAGGATCTACGATCTCAATGGCCTTCTTCAGCCAGGAGGGTGGATACCTCCTGGCTGAGGGCCTGTCGCTGCTGACTGTAGTCAGTCTGATCCCCCTGAAAACTGGGGGCCAGTGTCGGAATTGGAGATTGTACCCCTGGGAAAGCGTGGCCACCACCCAAGGGTCTGTAGTGCAACTACCCCAGCAGACGAGGTGCTGCTGACTAGCACCCGACGCCCGGCCCTGAGCCGTCAGTACCTGCCCCCTCTTGGGGGCCTGGAACCCCGACCCCCGACCTCTCTGTGCCTGGGGTGCAGGCCTTGTGGAAGCCCGACGGGTTTGATAGGGTCGCTCAGGAGCTGGTGAGGTCCTGGGATAACCACTAGTACGCGCTGGCGGCAGAGCACGATTGGTGCCATAACCTTGTGGAGGCTGCAGTCTCGGTAGGGATGCAGCTCCCCGAAGGCTAGCAAACTGCTGCCGTGTCTGGTTAGCCTGGATGCCACGATCCAAGGCCTGTTGGGCTGCTGGGCCAAACAGCTATCCCGGAACTACGGGGAGAGTGCGGAGGGTTCTCCCGCATGGCTCTGATAACGGGGACCGGGCCAGCAATACCGGGCGGCGAGCCAGCGTAAGCGACGACATCAGCCTACCAAGCTCTCTGGTCATGAAGGCAAACGCCTGCAAAGACGTGTCACTTAGACTCTGTGCTGAAGTATCCGCACTGATTGCAAGGACTGAGACAGGGCCAGTATCAAATGGGACAAGGAGTTCCCGATACGGCCCATACGTTCCGCGGTGTCAAAGCACTTTGTTAATAGGTCATCAGTGATGCGACACTGTGGCCTTGGACAGCGAGCATTCGGCCTCAACACCTCTGGTGCCACAATGAGCAACAATGCTCAACAATGCTTCTGAGCCTGCCCTAGACCCACTCCCTACATGCTGGGAGCCGTCTTCAGAAGCCTGGGTAGAATCCTCTACCTCGCCCTGTCTCTGCCTGTTTTTATAGAACTGGCTACAGGAAGCCCTCCTAGACAGGGCATCTCCTTCCCATTCAGAGGACTGTGGACCCACGACTGTGGTCACCATGAAGACGCTGGAGTTGTCTGTGAAGGTAATACATCCATGAACATGTGGCTATGCATAATCTTCTTTGTCTCTTCCTAAAATTGCATGATACTAGATCTATGGCTTTTTTTTTACTATCAAATAAATAGGCATGTGATGAAAATGTGCTTTTTGTGTTTGAAGTTGTCCTCATTCAATAACCCGTAGTCAAATGTTTTCCTTTTGTCGTAGCTGCCTCTCCAGTGAGACTGGTCAACGGTCTCTCGGTCAACTTCTGTTCAGGCAGGGTGGAGGTCTTCCTCCAGGGCCAATGGGGCACAGTTTGTGAAGATGACTGGGACCTGAATGATGCCCAGGTGGTTTTAAACTGACAGCACTAATATATACACACAGCCTGTTAATATAATATCTAATACAGATATATTAGCTATTATATTAATAGGCTGCTATAGCTAACAAAGAGTGCAATCAAATAACCTTATACCCAAATACTGTCTTGGAATGTGAGACACAAAAAAACACAAAAAACACAACGTAAAGCATCATCATCTTTGACCCCTTTACCACGCTACTGGTTTTATAGGTGTAAAATATGTTACAGAGGTTAAATAGGTATAAAATAGGTGTAAAATAATAATGCCATGGCTGTAGATCTGTGCCCGGATGTGAAAGAGGATTGTTGAATGTGTAATTCCATTGTGTAGTTGCAAACCAACATTGTTAAATGTGTTATATAGTCAATCCTAAATCAATGCTTATTTGTGGCTCTGGTTGAGTATACAACAAAAGTATGTTCGATGTCCTTTCCTCATCACTTCCTTCCTTGACCTCGATCGAAAACAACATGAGGTCACGGAAAGATGCAAAGGAGGACTTAGGAAAATACAACCTGCGTGCTAGGAGAATCTGACGGCCCTTACACTAGGCTACTTAGTTAAAGAGCATCTTAGATACTTTGCCTGTGCGTTCTGTCCTTCTTAAGGGTTTACAAATATTTTCTTTGCACTGTAAAGTCAGGTGGTTTAGTTCTGTCATCTTTGATTAATCGACCTATGAAATACTAATAAATATGACTGATAATTTTTTCTACCAAACGTCTGATCCTCCTCATTAAATCAACCGACTGCATTCAAAGGCAAGCTCACAAAGAAGCTCCGATGTTCGTCCACCAGGGATCGGAAGGAAACACTAAAGCATGATGATGTTCCATATGGGCCTATGACACCTGACAAGGCTCTCTTTGGCATTACTTTTAAACAAAAAGTGGGCAACTGTCAGCAAGTCGCTGCCTTCGAGCCAAGTTTTACTAAACCCAACAAATACCCTGGTTGGTACAGATTATAGACTGTAAAATGTAGAAGTATTGCCATGACATCACCCATTGGTTTACACACAACTGGTATGTGTTTAAACCAGGTTTACTGTACAACCGTATATATTTTCAAAGTCAGATCTTCTTCCAAACACTTCCAACCCCCTACCGACCATTTGAAGGACTTCATGTTAGTCGCTTCGACAAGGGCTTCACAGAAAGGCGGCCATGGCTGCCACTCGGTCTTTGCCTACCCACAAGATCCCATTGTCAAAACCCGTTCCTCTGAACTGCCCGAACCGCCGTACAAAAGCTTGCTTTTCTCCTCAAACTGGGTGTTTGTTTTTGCTTTTGTGTGTGTCTGTCGCTTATACTGCTAAATTGTAATAATAATAATAGTGTAATACATTCATTTGTGCTGAAGAAGAAGACCCACACCTGACGTAGGAGTTGTTGCGTCTATGAGGAAAGTCTTTTCATAAAAAAGGTCCTCTGGGGCCGATGGACGAGTTCTAATCTTAATCTACCCCTCTGGTTCGATGCCGTTCCCTCATTTCCTCATTCTGACTAACGAGGCAGGGTTACAGTATCTAACATGTATTCATGGTCTATGTTTCTCTCTGCTCTGTATCTCATGGATTGGTTTGTAGGACTACAAGGTAAAAAACACATTTTCCTACCATTTGTCTCTGATTAATGCAGCCTATTGCTTTCATTGTTAGAAGATATCTGGTTAACGTGAACGTCCATTTTAAAAAACAAAATAAATATCCTTATCATTAGTATTTCTATGTTATGTTATAGCGTACAATATAGATTGAGCTTTCTAACTCCATAGGTCAGCTTAAAATGAATCACAGATTCAAATAACAAACATAAAAACAACTTCTTAAAAGTCTTAAAACAGCATAAATACAAATGTTACAGTAAGTAATGTGCCTCTTTTCTATTGACTATATGTAAATAATTGATTGCATCCTGCTCCCACTCCTGCTGTTCTCATGCACACGCACAGACTCCCCTCGTGCACACATGCACAGCTTTCCAATAATCCATCCTTTCCAATTCCTACATACTTCCACAGTACACACTTTCTCCCCCCCCCCCCTCCTCCCCACAGCCAGTCAACCCCCATACATACCCCCCCATGATGCACCCACCCTCTCATACCCCCCCCATGATGCACCCACCCTCTCATACATACCCCCCCCATGATGCACCCACCCTCTCCAATCGTTCTTTCTACATACTTCCCCCCAGGCTCTCATTTCTGTAGCTACTCCGTAGTTGAGGTCCATTTGGTCCCTTATCCAATTTTTCAAAAAAGGTACCTAAACTTTTCCGTATCATTTAGTCCATGTTTATCTTTTAGTTCCATGTGAGCATATTGATCCTTGGTTCATGATATCTGCTATTACTGAAAAGAGGCATGCCAGTCTCTAGGTATGGTGAAGGGTTTGTGGTGATGTGGGGCAAGTTTAATTCCAAAGGCCTAGGTGACTTCATCAGGGTGCATAGTATCCTGGATCCATGAAATAACTGGCTTTTAAAAGATCTACCTACATCTATGGGAATCTAAAATACGGGTGTCTACACCTATGCACCCTGTATTTTAATGGAGAACATATATTTATTTTCGATACGTTATTCATTCACAAAGAAAATTGGTGTCATTATAGGTTGGATTTTTCAACATCGTTTAATAAAGGCATTGAGATCAATCTCAATAAGACGATTTTTTATTCCTCTTGTAGTCAGCTGTAGCATGGGTGCCTAAACTTATGCCTACCACCGTAAATCCTCTTCCTCTAGCCTGTCTGCTATAACTTCAGATAGTTATCTAGAAAATAAGGTAAGCTAGTTCTCACACCGCATTGATTTTCTTGTGCAGAAGCAGGAAGTAACAGGAAGGAGCCGGTCGGAGCAGCCACCACAGCTGATACTCTGACAACCCTTACGTGATTTTCATCACATTGTTTTTTCAAGTTCAGTTGCTGTTTGGGGTTAGGTAGGGGTTAGGTAAGGGCAGCCAGCCCTAATTAAGAATATTTGCTGAATGAAACCAACAATGCAACACATTGTTGGTTTCTCAGAGTAAAAACATTGTTCACATATTTTGGAGAGTTGGTGTGTGTGGGTGTAATTTTACTGATTAAAAAAAGTTGCCAGTGGCGAAGAAAAGGGCTTGCCCCTGTCAGAGAAATTGTTGCATCTATTGGAAACGTCATAGCGGTTTGGTGTCCAACCTGTATCTCTGCTCTATATCTCATTTAATGGTTCGTAGGCTTTCGAGGTAAAACCGAAAATATTTCCCAACCTTTTATTTCTGATAAATATAGCGTATTGCTTTCATTGAAACAAGTTATCTGTTTTCGGTGAACATCCATCTTTACTAAACATTATTTTCTATTGAAATATCTAAATAATGTTCTTCCGTCCTTCTTTGGTACAGATTCGTTTTTATATCTTGATGAAAAAGGGTATCAGTGTAGACAGCAGGATCAGTAAATGTACGTACATTATAACAATGCTCTGTTTAATTCATTAGTGTATTTTTTATTTTAGGGTACACAAATAAAATCTTGTGTTTGCCGAAGGGGAACGATTTATTCTTAGAAATCTTAACACCGTAACCTAAATGTCAGCTCTTCCAATGGAAAGCGACAATAAGATCAAGGACATACTGTCACGCAGGGCTGGGCGATTACTCGATTACGATTATTAATCGCGATAAATCTCACGTCGATTACGACGCATTAGACATAAATGCTCGATATGAATTATTATTATTTATTTTTTTAATTAAAAAAATAAAATAAACATTTCTGATATGGATTTACCTGACAGCCAATGCGGCAGAACTGACAAAATAGTCAGATCGCAGTTTTGCGGTACACGCCCATTCCCTGGTGCATGTTTGAGCTTCCGTTACACACACACACACACACACACACACACACACACACACACACACACACACACACACACACACACACACACACACACACACACACACACACACACACACACACACACACACACACACACACAGCCTATCAACAACATTGAAAATAAGAGAAAAAAAAAGATATATATGCATTTTTTAATTTTTATTTTTTTGTATATTATATATCGTGATTAATATCGATATCGATCGATATCGAAAAAATGATCTGCGCAAATGTTCCCTGGTGCTATTTTGCAGTTTCAGAAATCATTTGCGCCACAAACCAGGAAATACCTGGTTTAAAGTCAGTGACGCGTTGTTCTATTTTAAGGGCGCATGCATAATGTTGCTTGTGCACCTCGCGCATACACTTTGCTTCTCTCATCTACCTAGCCACACATTGGGGCGCGCGTGTGTGTATGTGTTAAAGAATTAATGAATGCGGGCACGCGTGTGTGCGTCCATCTGTTTAAACACACGCAAACTAAACACGCAACGCATAAAACAGTCCATGGCAATGTATATTAACCGCACATGCATATTAGGAGAACAAGTCGAGAACAAAATACATACAATACTGATACGAAACAATGTTTATAATTAATTTCGTATATCATTGAATAGAACCACAGTTGCCGCATATCACATGTGTGTTAAGTTTTCTTTGCCGAAATTTATTTGAGGACTCAGTATTTCTGAAGTTGTCGAAGAAAACCTTATTCCATGTGTGAATTAGGCCGTATTATTTGGTCATAAACTGAGCCATTTGAAGTTTGAAATTCATGTGCATCCTTTGTCTTGTTTTTCATGTTGCATACAGGTCATCTTCCCCTTGTTGGCTGCTTAGATACCAAATAAGGCAGGCAGGCTAGTTCTCTTATCACATTGGTTGTCTTATTAAGAAACAAGACAAACGTGTTTTTGTTTTTTGTCAGAAACAAGACAACCAATTAGCCCCAGGCCCGATATATACTTTCATGGTTAGACGCCTTATCAGTAATTTTCTTATTCTGACTAACGAGGACAACAGTATCTATCATGTATCTCTGCTCTCTATTTCTCTCTGCTTTTTGTCTGCTTACCTTTTATTATAGGTAAAACCCCAAACTTATTTTCTAGCATTTATATCAGAAATATGTAAACAATAGCTTCAAATAAATATGTCATGCACATTTTAAATCAAGATGTTCTGAGTTGAAACTCAAACATATCATGAAGCAGGCAACCTATTCTCCAGAGAGCAGCAATAGATATCTTGTTATGGTAAAACTTTCGTTAGTTAGTTTGGCAGAATTGGGCCAGTGGTAGCCTTGTGAGTTCACAGAGACTTGTTTTCCAGGTGGATAGACAGTGAGAGAACACCAAGGCTTTTGAACCAATACCTTCCATACCTCAAACTTATACAACCTATTCAACCACAGGTCATACCAGTGATCCAACGACCGCTCCTCAAGGACCAGACGACCACCGAGCCACTGAGGGGGAGGTCCGCTTGGTGAATGGGGGGAATGGCTCCTGTTCAGGCAGGGTGGAGGTCTTCCTCCAGGGCCAGTGGGCCACAGTTTGTGATGATGGCTGGGACCTGGCCGATGCCCAGGTGGTGTGTAGACAGGTGGGCTGTGGGAGGGTGCTGTCTGCACCACGTGGGGCCACCTTTGGACCTGGTCAAGGGCCTATAGGGTTGGCTAATGTCAAATGCAATGGCCACGAATCTGAGCTCACACAGTGTGGCCATAGAGTGCCGACCCACTGGTGTGGTCACAGTGAGGACGCTGGTGTTGTCTGTGAAGGTAATACATTTAACAAGTGGCTACACCTTATCAGCTTTTTCTTCTGTTAAAATAACAAGACACTAAATCTATGGGTTATTTTCCTATCCAATGAATAATATCCCATTCATCCGAAAGCCTGTGATGAAAACATGCTTATTTTGTTTGTTATTTGAGGTTGTCTTCAATCAATGAATTCTTCAATCAACCCGTAGTCAAATGTTTTCCTTTTGTCGTAGCTGCCTCTCCAGTGAGACAGGTCAACGGTATCTCCAAGTACCCCTGTTCAGGCAGGGTGGAGGTCTTCCTCCAGGGCCAGTGGGGCACAGTTTGTGATGATCACTGGGACCTGAATGATGCCCAGGTGGTTTGTGTACAGCTGGGCTGTGGCAGTGCCATATCAGCCACCAACAAGGCATATTTTGGACCGGGAGCAGGACCCATCTGGTTGGACGATGTCAACTGTGGAGGAAGAGAAACGTCAATAACCGACTGTGAACATCAAGGGTTTGGTTCTCAGAACTGCAAACACGCTCAAGACGCTGGCATCATCTGTGATGGTAAACCTGCATTTAGTGTGTGTGTGTGTGTGTGTGTGTGTGTGTGTGTGTGTGTGTGTGTGTGTGTGTGTGTGTGTGTGTGTGTGTGTGTGTGTGTGTCGTTGTCTTTATGTGTGTGCATGTGTGTTTTTGGGAGTGAAAAAATACCCTTTGCTGATCAACAAAGACACGCCCCTTTTGGAGGCATAGTTGCGGCACGTTGGAGGCACTTTCAAGACGCTGGCATCATGGGAGTATTTATTAATGACCTGCTCATAGGCGTATCACTGGAAAAAGTGGTCGCTGGGTTTGCCGATGCATGGGTTGTGAATACTTTTCAACTGTTATGCTTGTTATTTGAGGTTGTGTTCCTGCCAGTACTTCTTCAATCAACTCGTTCTCGTTGATATTTTTTCTCTTTTCATAGCTGCCTCTCCAGTGAGACTGGTCAACGGTCTCTCCAACAACCCCTGTTCAGGCAGGGTGGAGGTCCTCCTCTATGGCCAGTGGGCCACAGTCTGTGATGATGGCTGGGGCCTGGCCGATGCCCAGGTGGTGTGTAGACAGTTGGGCTGTGGGAGGGTGCTGTCTGCACCACATGGGGCCACTTTTGGACCTGGCCAAGGGCCAATAGGGTTGGATGATGTCAACTGCAATGGCCACGAATCTGAGCTCACACAGTGTGGCCACAGTGGACTGTGGACCCACGACTGTGGTCACCAGCAGGACGCTGGAGTTGTCTGTGAAGGTAATACTTTTAACATGTGGCTACACATTATCTGCTTTGTCTTCTTCTTAAATAACATGAAACTAAATCTATGGCTTATTCTCCTATCCAATAAATAATATCGCATTCTTCTGAAAGCATGCGATGAAAGCTTGCTTATTATGTTTGTTGTTTGAGGTTGTCTTCATTCAATGAATTCTTCAATCAACCCGTAGTCAAATGTTTTCCTTTTGTCGTAGCTGGCCCTCCAGTGAGACTGGTCAACGGTCTCTCCAACAACCCCTGTTCAGGCAGGGTGGAGGTCTTCCTCCAGGGCCAGTGGGGCACAGTTTGTCATCATGGCTGGGACCTGAATGATGCCCAGGTGGTTTGTACACAGCTGGGCTGTGGCAGTGTCATATCAGCCACCAACAAGGCATATTTTGGACCGGGAACAGGACCCATCTGGTTGGACGATGTCAACTGTGGAGGAAATGAAACGTCAATAACCGACTGTGAACATCAAGGGTTTGGTTCTAAGAACTGCAATCACGCTCAAGACGCTGGCATCATCTGTGATGGTAAACCTGCATTTAGTGTGTGTCTTTGTGTGTGTGTGTGTGCATGTGTTTGTGTGTGTGTATGTGGGTGTGGGTGAGCGTGTGTGTGTGTGTGTGTGTCTTTGTCATTGTCTGTATGTGTGTGCACGTGTGTTTTTGGGAGTAAAAAAAGACCCAGTGCTGAACATCAAAGACACGCCCCTGTTGGAGGCATAGTTGCGTAGGAGTAATGACATGCTCACAGTCGTATCACTGGAAAAGGTGGTCGCTGGGTTCGCCGATGCATGGGCTGACAATACCTTTCAACTGTTATGTTTGTTATTTGAGGTTGTGTTCATTCCAGTACTTCTTCAATCAAGTCGTTCTTGTTGCTATTTTTTCTCTTTTCAAAGCTTCAACTCCAGTGAGACTGGTCAACGGTCTCTCCAACAACCCCTGTTCAGGCAGGGTGGAGGTCCTCCTCTATGGCCAGTGGGCCACAGTTTGTGATCGTGGCTGGGACTTGGTCGATGCCCAGGTGGTGTGTAGACAGTTGGGCTGTGGGAGGGTGCTGTCTGCACCACATGGGGCCACTTTTGGACCTGGACAAGGGCCAATAGGGTTGGATGATGTCAACTGCAATGGCCACGAATCTGAGCTCACACAGTGTGGCCACAGCGGACTGTGGACCCACAACTGTGGTCACCAGCAGGACGCTGGAGTTGTCTGTGAAGGTAATACATTTAACATGTGGCTACACATTATCTGCTTTGTCTTCTGCTAAAATAACATGACACTAAATCTAAGGCTTATTTTCCTTTCCAATAAATAATATCCCATTTTTCCCGAAAGCATGCGATGAAAACTTGGTTATTTTGTTTGTTATTTGAGGTTGTCTTCAATCAATGAATTCTTCAATCAACCGGTAGTCAAATGTTTTCCTTTGTCGTAGCTGGCCCTCCAGTGAGACTGGTTGACGGTCTCTCCAACAACCCCTGTTCAGGCAGGGTGGAGATGTTCCCATCTTGCAGAGGATGATACATTGCCAATGTATCATCTCTCGGGAAGCATGTCCCCGAAAACACAGATTTGTCTCCAGGGGGCCCTCTGATATGCGGTCACACTTTGCCTGCTGGACATTTCTGTCTGCTGGACCCATTGTGTATTTTAAGATAACATTTACTGGATTTCCCAAAGTTAGATCGAAATCTAAAAATCTCTTAGAATTATGGTCATGATATCTTACAGTCTTGTTTATTATGTTGCCTGCCAACTTCTTCCTTTTGTTTATCTGCTATTACAACAAATAAGGCTGCCTGCCTTATTTGTCGTAGTGACAAACAGTTCTAGTTCTCTATGGACATGTTAGAAAATCGAAGGGCGTGATATTATGCCACCATGTGTGAGTGTGATTAGCCATTCAAAGCCGGCAGAATATCAAACAGCTTTTAATGGCTATTCACACTCACACGTGGTGGCATAATATCACCCCTTTAAAAACCTATTCAAATTCACAATTCCACGTCATAATATCAGAATTGTAACTATGTATGTATATAGTGGCCATCGCCCTTGAGACGTGTGAGAAGTTTTGGGTTAATTTCCACAAAAATGATCAAATGCTTAACGCTATCAGGGCATTTGCTGTGACTCTGATTCACTCTGAATCGCTTGGGGACCCTCACCTCATTGCACCCTACTGACTTGTGACTGGTCACCGTCAATTGTTGCCATCTATGCATTGTGATAGTAAGAATTCACATTCACCAGTGACTGCTTTGGTTGTTTGGCAAGTGAAAAAAGGAATTGGTCACTCAAGAGAGACATCCTACTGTTCCTTTTTTAAGTTAGAATGTCCCGGTTGGATGAGGTTGATGGATCACTGACTCATCCCTGTTGAATCCCTTCCTCTGTTTTATCTGTTGACAGGTATTCCTGGCAACAAAAACAATCTGAAATTAATTAACCTCTGGCGTTCGGCCTTCGTCATTCCCATCATCATTCTGGTCATTCTTTATTGCTGGAGGAAAAAGAGTAAGTCACATTAGACTACAGTTTGAATTAAATCAAACCTTACTCTCATGGAGATACATGTTATGTGTCTGTGCCATTTTTTCAATAGAGCATCATACAGAAAACCTTGATTCTGAACTGGTAAGTAAATTATACCCTCCAAATATGTTGCTATTCACATTTCTTACCTCCGATAAATACCCTTCGAATTTCCAAATGTCAACGTTAAACCACTATAAATATTGAACATATCAATAAAAGAGAAAATGTTGTTGATAAGATAATTAAACAACAGAACACACGTACATGACATTCTCTTCCCAGTGTCCAAACTGTGACCAAGCTGCCGCCATCTATATGAATGTGAGCCTGTTAGGACCCCCTCCTCTCCCTTTGGAGCCCACTGACATAGAACTCAACCCCATAAGCACCTAGGAGGCTCTATGGGAGATATTAGCTGGAGGTTTAAAGTAAGTATCAGCATTATCTTGCCGACATGAATGAAATAAGTGTGGAAAAGCAGAGTCAACGAAGGCCTACATCCCGAGGGTTACCGACATGTCCCTCATCCACAGCTTCTGCTGCCCCTGAGATGAACCCCGGTTACTGAGCTGACTCCAAGTGGACCCCTTAAAGCTGTGAACCCGTCTATTCCTGGCTCACCTCATCCTGACAGGAGGAGAGGGGGAGGGCTTTATGACAGCCACAATGAACAAAGGAGCCCCCTTCATTCTTCCTCTCACTTTACTTAGAATGACTTGTGTTAATGTTAACTAGTTAATGTTACAATCAAAGACTGCCTGCGTTATGAATGTATTCCAAAATCACACATGTTGCTTTTTCATTTGAATGCATGCTTATTGTCTTAGTAGAAGGGATTGTCATTGTTCTCGTGCATGTCACATCTTTATGTTAACCCATATATGTGGTATAGAGGTTTGATTCCTGTGATTATACTTGGCTACTTTATGCATCGGGTGTTGTGATTGGCCAGTGCATGTGAGAGGCATCCAAAATTTTTTGAAAATAACATGAAGCCTGAGTCCTTCGCAAACCAACTAATGTTTTGCGCTTGTGTCTTTTTCTTTCAAACTTCAGCTTACTCAACCAATATTATTTCCGTCTTTTCCGCCATTCCGTCTTTTCAGGCCTCTTTTTTTTTTACTTGTGAATTGGGATTCAAGTGGCCTAAAAGATTCCCTTTGGCCAAGTCCGACCTGGGTGAATCTCACTGTTGGCGACAACCTTATTGAAATCAATCCGACAAGAAGTGATGGATCGAAAGAGCGCTTGTTGTAGTCCATCTTCGGAAAATTGTAGTTTCACCCTAGCGACGCTAGAGGTCAGCAATACTCACTGCCGCACAATTCATTTTAAACAGGGCTGGCTTTTCCTCTGTTTGAAAGGAAGCAGCTTTTCATCTCTCCTTCACCCGATGACTTCCACAAAGGTTAAGGAAAGGTGGTATAAAGGTGAGGAGATTTGACTTTCTGAATTGGGCCCTGGCAGCAGTACTGTTATGCACAGGGGCGTAGCCAGGATTTTAGGGCCCCATGAAAGGTTATCTGTATGGCCCCTATGGTACGCAGGCCACATTTTGTCCACCATTCATTCTAAATCTATTACAATTATTTCACGTAATGTAGACAATATATTGGGGACATATCTGCCCAAAGCTGGTACTGCTGCTTTACTTTTTATCATTTACTTATTTTCAAGAACATTATCTCTTTTCATTGTTCAAAAAATTTCTGAATTGTTTTAATTTTAAAATGTAATAGCCAAATACGATACTTCATGACCTATTGATGAATGAGATATCACTTAAATTTCAGAGCCCTTTCAAGAGTCCTTCCCTCTCAGGCTTAACTCTCCTCACCTTTAACCCTTTTGCCTCGCTGCTGGTTATAAAAATGTAAAATAACATCCATATTTGTTTCATGTGATGTAGATATGAAAGGATTTCTGAATACGTAATTACATTTAGTTTGTGATGTACCACAATTGTTGAATGTTTCATGAAGTTGTATAGTTCTAGATACATATATGCTTCTGAATTGTAGTAGCATAAGGAACATAGTAGTTGCAGATCTATATAATCTATTATTTCTCTATAGACAGATCTCGATCCATGTATGACTATTGCACAATTTCTTTTTTCAGTTTTCACAAAAGCTGTGTGCACCTTCAGATGATATTACGAATTAAAGACTGCGTCGGCTTCTCGGACGTCTCTGGTACTTCCACAACAAATAAAGACCCGGGTAAAAAAGAATACTGTGTCGGAAACGGGTGGGGGTCGGGTCGGACGCCTGAACAGCGCTGGTCAGTCGCGGGTTTTGGGATTACGAGCGAGAATTCTCCGGTGCTGGATATCTTATTCAGGGGCGGAGGAGTCATCTAAAACTGTCCACAGTGGATGATGTGCTTTTTTTGCACAGCAATTTAAAGCACCATGCCAAAGTCCCCTGCGTTGCATCCAATGTTTTCCTTCGGGTGCGGGTCGTGCTTCGGTATAAATGTATAGGTGGTCTGGTCGGGTGCGGAATGTATTTCGCGTGTACGGGCGGGTGCGGGTTTGCAAAATAACACCTGTGAATTGATTCTCGGCCATGGTGGGTAAGGAATTGGGGGAAGAAACGCTGGCTTTGACTCACTGAAGTCCAGATGTACTGCAACTTTAGTTTCAGGGTACCCGACGCAGTCGTTTATTCATAATATCATCCAGAGGAGCACACAGCTTTTGGCCGTGATATTATATACCATATTATAGATTCCTATATATTTATTATATCATAATAAAATATGATATAATAAACGCCTGCGTCCCTATTACTACATCATTGCTTCTTTAGCGCTCGTGTGATCCACCGGTCACAATGGTCACAGGGTAACGGCAAAATCCATACCGTCGCGCAAATTCACACCGGCGTACTCTCTATAAAGTTTATACCATACACCCCTAAGTCCCGCCCACTTGAACCGTAGTTTTTTAGAGCCCCCCCCCCTTACACTTCCTGCTTTAAATGACGCAAAAATCGTCATTTTACGTCATTTGAAGCTGGAAGTGTTAGAGGTATACAGATCTCTCCGTCTCAGGGGGAAATGAGGGAAGGATGCAAGAGCATTAAAAATATGACTGGGTTTCTAATGATACAAAGCTTAATGCAAATGGGTGAAGTGTCCCTTTAAAAAAAAGGCAATAATTGTTAAAAAATTATATTTTCCAGAACATTGTAAAAACAACCTTTTTCTTGTTTATTGTTTCAAAAGGTTTTTCACCTACCTGCTTACTTACTTACAAACGACCTACTTACCTGAAACCTTAAAATCACAAAATAAAATAAGATAAAAAGGAAAAGAAAAGTGTGGTTATTGAGTGAAGCCCAGCAACTCTGCGTAGATATCAAACTCCTTCAAGTGGAGACTGCACAAAGAAAGGGAGTAACTTGACAGTTACCTACTTACTTACTCACTTTGGGGATTGTTGATGATGTTTCCTCGGGGTTGTTCCACCAGAAGTGGGCGCTCTGGACAGCAGCGACGGGCTGACCCCTCTGGGACACGTCCTGGCCCACCTGCCCATGAGTGTCCTGCTCATTTACATATCATAGAGGAGGGGGAGGGGAAGAGGAGGAGGTGGACAAGGAGGTGCGAGAGCAACAGGAGGAAGAGCCAAGTTGTGTCCGTGTCCACTGGACCTGACCTTCACCCGGTACGTATGGGTTCAGTTTAGCGCTGCACTCTTGTCCGTGGTTGTGTGCTCTCGTATTGAAAGGTTTACATTTTGTAGCACTTAACTGCACATCCGAATCACAAGGGGGCGCTAATGTTCACGGATCTTAGATGAGTTTTAAATGTTGTGGTCGTTCAAAAATCCTCTTCATAACCGATCTTCATCAGCGCAGAGCTCACATAGGAAACGCAAGCGTGTGTTGTTTTGCAGATGGCTGGATGGATGTTGGAGCTAGGCTCGCAAATTCTTAAAAGGGTTTCGTAAGAGTTGGCATTCTGACAAATTCCTTAACACCGGTCCATAACAGACCGACTTTGAGCCAAATCAGATTCATATCAACCTATACCTCCGCGCTGTCACGCTGTTATCACCATCCGTGTCGCTATTTTCACACCGTTTTCCAATGACTTTTTGTTGACGTCTCAACGTTATGCTTTATTTAAAAGTTTTCGGTCTTTATCTTCCTTTGCTCAGTCTTTGGTGAGTTACATTCTTACGAAAGATATCGGATGTAGTCGAAATTGCATTTGTAAACTGATTGAAATTGAACTTTTACAATGAAGGGTTTTCTATTTTTGCACACTTAAATCATAGAAGAAAATAGGCTTACTTTGATGAGAAACAGTGTCTAATGACGCTGTTTAAGAGGTTTGGACGAAATAATACAAAAACATCTTCTCAATTTTGTATAAGTCTTTATTATACATATACTACATGTTTATTTTGCTAAAGACTGCGATTGAAGATGTTTGTAGTGTAATGAGATCAACATGTTTAGGTTTTTTTGGCTTATCGTACAGTTCTTCTTGACTGATGTCAAAGATGAATAAAATAAAGACGATTTTAACAACACCCAGTCATTTGGAGGGATTGCCTGGATTGGTTGACTTTTGATTTTACATTTGATCCACAATGTACAAATATTATCAAGATGCAAGGTTGAATAGCTCTTCACCATGGCCAGCTCTTTTGTTAATGCATGCATGCAGCTTTCTCAATCCGGATACGACCTCCAACTGGATTGTATAAAAGGCTACTCATGACTAAATAAAATCGCACCTTTTAAAAAGGTGTTGGGATATTGCACAAATCAGATAAACGCTAAAATAAGGTAACAAAGTTTCCAAAAAACATAAAAAAAAAATACAGGGTTGGGAAGGATTGAAAAATAGATTAAGTCCACACTATTCCCGGTCCAGATTCTGCCAATGTAAAAAAACAAACCAAGTCGGACTCCTTGTGGCCGGCTGCTGTAAGCTCATCCCAGTGGAGGAGACACAGTGACTGATCCCGACTGCAGCCCGGCCAGGTGGGGGGGTTAGAGGACACACGACCAGTGAACCATCGCTCTTGACCTTTGACCCCTTGTACAATAATCCTTTCACCTCATTGGTAGCCGTCCGTGTTCCGTCGTGTTCTGCTACGGTCCAGGTCACCGATTGGGCGGAGATGAGAGGCGGAGACTAGGGTGGCGCGACAGGGTGCGCACGTCAAGGCGTTGGCTCTTCTGCAGTTCTTCACGTGATTGTCTTGGATGCTGCGGATAGCAGGTGGACTTTCATTTCGTGGAGACAACATGACGATTACTATATAGTAAAATGCTTCACAATACCTTTCCCTGTGGATTGCTGTTGGGCTACGTTTTGTCCACTGTAGATTCCCTTGTGTGATGGTGGACATGAGAGGAGATGCAGTACACACGATGACACCCAGACTTCAGCCAGGGTTTGCCCACAAAACAAAGGTTTTACAGATAATTGTTTACTGCAAAAGGACAAATACATTCTTGTTTTCTATCAGGTCCATGGTATTGAAGCAGAAGATAGGCCAGACCTCTGCCCGTGTAGAATTGAGGGTTATTGGGGTGGTTGATTTTGGACGTCCCACATGCAGACTTAAAAGACTGAAGCCTTAAAGCGTTTCCCAGATCTACAGGGTTCCTATTGCTTTGGGGGGGTTGGGTTTTTAAATGGCCAAATGTTGTCAAAGTCTGACTACATGTGTGTATGCGGGCCAAGCTGATGTTGAGCGACCAGGCGAGATGGTGTCATCCCTCGCCCCCGTGCATCCCCAGGAACTCAGCGCCCGGGATGTGGAGTTATCGGGGGGCTTTATAAACCTGTCAAAGCGGTAACCTAAGGTTTACCATGGAGCCCATCAACACTCCCTCCAACACCCCCCCCCCCCCGTTCTACAGGATGAAGGCCCAGGCTGCCCGGCTCCCTCAGCCTGAAGTCTTTATCTCTCCTGTAAAATGGCTTAGAATCCAGTGCACTGCTTTTGCATTTTACACACACACACACACACACACACACACACACATGTATAGATATTTATATAGATATTTATAATAATCCTTACGCTTTTGACAGTTATTTTCTTTGTATGATTAGGAAGTGTTGAAACAAAGAACATCTGTTTGACTGAAATGTCGACAAACAAAACGAGGCGGCGAGAGTCCATTCCAACTGCAGTCCTGCCGTTGATGCTAGCAGGGAGTTATGGCCCCCCCCCCCCCCCCCCCCCACACACTTCAAGCCCCTCCCACCCTCAACTCCCAGCTTGCACAAGTTCGGTCCTTCTGCGAGAAGCTGCATGCATGGGACGAGGTCACAGCATGGAAACACACAGGCTCACTGCTTTGAGTGGCCTTCAGCTTGATGTGGAGAACCCAGGCTCAGAAAGTGGACCACGTGACTGGCGTTGGTCCTGCTTGGCGTCACACAGTCGAGTTGACAAAGCATGGAGAGCTTTTGTTGTTGCTGACGTGAGCCGACCGGTCGTACAGGACCCCGGAGAAGGCCTTTACAGTCTGAAGACGACCCTCCCAGCACAGGCCGGGCCTCCAGTGTCCCGGACCGCTTTGCAGCATCCCCTCCTAACTCTGGTTCATCCGAGGAGGTACCCCCCTGAGGCTACAGAATATGTACACGCTAAATCCAAAGAACGCGGGCGCGTTGCGGACGTCCGGGGAAAAACAAAGCCTGTGTCGGAGGAGTGAAGCCCGGGTTAGTCTGAAGGTTCTCGTGGTTCTGATAGAGCGGCTCGCTGCAGGCACTGAGCACCGCGGTGCAGGAGAAGACACGCCACCGGCACGCACACACACACACACGCACACGCACACGCACACGCACACGCACACGCACAGGCACTTGTTCTGGTCCCTCTCGTGTGCTCTTGCAGCGGTGGTTTATCATCATCTCTGATCCTCCTGATATTCATGGATGGACGATGACCAGAGGGCTGGACAGTGGCTACGCTGCCCCCCTCTGGAGATCCAGAGGGTCTGCTGTTGCTACCAGGGAGGGGGTCTTCACAGATGGGCTCCCACAGTGGAACTTAAAACGTTATGGGAGGGGGGGGGGAAGAGGGAGTGCAAACCTGAGTCAGAAAGTCTCTGTGACTGCTTGTAGCGTTTTATCCTGTTCACAACCCAGGTGGATGGTGGTCGGCCCTGTGTTGCTACAATAAGTTAAAAAATATACATATATTTATGTATATATATATATATGACAATAATATATCAGATGACGGGCAGAGAAGCTCTCCCGTGACCTGTGCGGTCGCCGCGGCTTAGCTGAACCGCCTCCAAGGCAAATCGACTTAAGCGGGTTCAAACTGAAACAAGCGCTTTCCAATAGGTCCGGCCTTCCTCGCAAACCAGGCCCAACCGGATCCCAAAAACACATGAGTCCGAGCCCCCCCCCCCCCCCCCCCGCTCCGGTCTGAGGGTCTGTACAGTCAGAATGCACGAGGAGCGATGGCGTTGGCATGACGACCTCCTCTAGTCAGTGCCGGCTCCGTGACCCTTTCCAACGAGGGGGGGCAAACCAAGGCGTTTAAAGGGGGCGTTGGGGACCCCACACGTGGTCCAGGGGGTCCCGGTTGCGTCTAGAAGAGACAGCTGGGAACAAACAAAGAGGCCCCGGGACGGCCGTTGCCTAGGAGATGATCTCCAGGATGTAGAAGACGAGCTCCATGACGACGGGGCCCTCGCTGAGCTGGCAGGCGCCTCCGTGGATGACGGGGATGAGGGTGCTGTCCAGGTGGCTGAGGTACTGGGGCAGCAGGGGCTGGCCGTTGCTGCCTGCCAGGTAGCCCACCTGGGGGGGGGGGGGGGAGGGGGGGGAGGGAGAGGGAGAGAGAGAGAGAGAGAGAGAGAGAGAGAGAGAGAGAGAGAGAGAGAGAGGGCAAGGGGAGGGGGCAACATAAGGATAACTTAATCGATGATGATCGGAAAAAACGATTTATTATATTTTTCATTTTAGTTGCTCCTTATTGTTGAGGCCTGTTTTACTAGAATGTAATCTGTAAGAAAAGCCATACGTGTTCGTCAGTAAATTCATATTTACTTAGTCATTTGTGGGGCAATGGAGAGTAAGTCACTTTCCCAGAATAACCTTGAAAGCTGAATTCCACCTGCATTCCCAACATGGATAACTCGACACTTAAGGGAAGATACATTCTATAACTTACATTCAATGTAACTTGAATTTTAGTGCATGGTTCGACACAACTCCCACGCCTCCACGGGCGTCCCCCACCCACCTGGTCCGTGTCCAGGGTGACCCTCAGGCCCAGCTTGGCCTCAGACCAGTCCCCCCCCCCCCCACCCACCCACCTGGTCCGTGTCCAGGGTGACCCGCAGGCCCAGCTTGGCCTCAGACCAGTCCCCCACCCCCCCCACCCACCTGGTCCGTGTCCAGGGTGACCCTCAGGCCCAGCTTGGCCTCAGACCAGTCCCCCTTCCCCCCCACCCACCCACCTGGTCCGTGTCCAGGGTGACCCTCAGGCCCAGCTTGGCCATGCCGTCCTCCTTCAGCAGCTTGAGGTGGGGTCCCAGCGCGGTGCAGAAGGCCCGCGCCACGTTCTCCGTCAGCCGGCTGTGGTCGGCCGGGTCGCCCAGACACCCCCCCGGGTGGTCCTCGCTCCGCAGGAAGAACACCTGCAGGGGGGCCGAGGCACGGCACGCAGACACAGCTCACCACCCAGGGACCCGCGAGCAGGCGGCAGGTCGCTCAGGAGGGGGAGCGGGTGGGCCGGTCACCGCTAGGGTCGCCGCGGTGCGGACACTTTCACGCCGAGTAATGCGCTCGTGTCAACGCCGGTATTACCGAGTATAAACGGTATTAACTTTGAAACTGGGTCAACCGCCATCTTCTCCGTCAACTCTCCTCACACTGGGTGACAGCGGCGTCTTATAACGTTCTAGATATAATAGTATAATATAATTTTATAGATCATAATATCACGGCCAAAAGCTCTGTGCGCCTCCGGATGGCCGTAGCGCGGGGAGCTCACGTAGGGATCGGGCTTCGCTGGGTTTGTTTTACCGGCGTTGCTATGGTTACCGGTCTTGTAAGGAAGCGCGTCAATTCCCGGCGCGCCAATTCTCTTCCGCACAGAACAGAACTGTGGCCTATTCTACACACTTTAATTTTCTTAATTATATTTATATTATTCATTTTTACTGAATTGGTTTTTTATTACAAAAAAATAAATAAATGGGTGTTGCCGGTGTGCAACACCGAGTAATCGTTGTTGGCCTCAACACCGGTAACCACCTGACCGCTCCTGACCGGCTGGCGGTCGCCCTGCGTGGCTGACTCCGCCGTCGGGGTGGCAATGTGTGCATGAATGGGTGAATGTGAGGCAATATTGTAAAGCGCTTTTGGTGCCCACTGGTTAGAGAAAAAGCACTATTACCATTTACCATGAGCAAGGGAGAGTAGGGGCGGGGTCTAGGTCGTGGTAATCCGATTGGACGGTGGCACTATTATTTTTGTGGGGTTTTACGTCGTTGTTATTGAACGGTCGGTAGACTTACGTTCAACGTTGAATTCATTATTAATATTATTGCCATTATTTTTTCAGTTTCCGCAACTTCTACATTTGAAATATTATTTTAATAGAATGTTGTGTTTTTTATTTCATCTTTTTCAGCCGTATAATTTTTTTAGAGAAGATTGAGGCAGACAAAATAGAATAGAGAAACAGTTCACTTTCATGATTATAATAATAATAGTTAGAACAAGCTAAAAAATACCCCCCCTAACAAAGTAGGCCAGGGAAAGTCGGGAGTTCTGTGAGAATGTAGTGGGGGGTATAAAACTAATTTAAAAGTGTTTAAGTTAGGTGTTTTTAGCGTTGGAGACCAACAGCCTGAATCCTACCAGACTAAACACGGGTCCCAGGGCCGGAAAGATAATCAGTGGGGGGGGGGGCGTACCTCGGTCCAGCGGATGACCTTGCCGTTGGACTTGACCTCAGAGCCGTGGAAGACCTTGACGCTGGTGATGGACTCCATGGACCTCCCGTCGATGGGGCTGATCACGCTGTGGGGAGATCAGGAGGTTTAGACGTACAACACATGGGCTCACCCTCAAGGGGGCGCTGTACCCCCTAGGGTTTGAAGAAGACATATTATAGTGACTGTGATTAGCCGTTATGGGATCTGGATGGATCAGTCTACCAGCCGACCCAGTGGACTGTAGAAGACGTTGCTCATCTATCCGTCATTCATCTAGGTGGACACGCCCGCTCACATGTGAAGAAATCGTCCTGTAACGGCTAATCACGCTCGCACCTGGCGGTACAATATGTCACCTTTAAAGGGTCGGTGAGTTCACACACTGCGTGCTCAAAGTGGGAGGATTACCTTTATTGTTTTATTGTTTTACTGCCAGCGAGTGCTAAAGTGGCATACCGATGTCATAGCTGGGGCGTGGCGCGCATTCAGCGATGAGATAAAAAGGGCAAGAACCTGTGAAGTCTCCCTGACACAAAGCAGCACGGGGCCGACAAACCAGCTGTCAAGATGACATATTCTGCATGAGGCTGTCAATCAAAACTGCTTCCAGCAGTGCTGGTTTGTCACGTGGTGCGTTCCCCTTGTGGCGCGTTTGTGGCAGATTAATTACTTTGCCGTGCTTGCATGTCACGGCGTTACTCACATTTGCCTAGCTGTAGAATAAACAACATGAATGTAGTCGTTGATTTGCTTCACATATCCCCCACACTTTAATAAAGACACTGGGGGAGGTTGTGGGTTCCATCCCCAGCCCTATAATGAGGACAAATATGATCTGCCCTACACAACTATTGTAGACAAATGTATTCAATATTCCAAAAGCTGATGAAGGTGTTTGATTGGTGGCCGTTTGGTCACGTGACTGTGGTTCAACGGGACAGATCTCTGTGTGCTTTTCCTTGGCCACCCCACTTGTCATTATTATTATGAAGCGTTTCCTCATAAAAACTTCTGTCTGGAGGAGCACAGAGGAAGCAACGAGCACACAGCAGTAATGGTGCTGAAGGAATGGCCTTATCAAACTCCAAATCTCTAGAGCCTCAAGCAAAGCAGATCGCCCGATTCGCCCCTGAAGTGACACGCTCTGATCCGACGATAGAAGAGCACATTCGGATCTGCGAATTATACGTGTTTGTACTCGTGCCCAAGCACAGAACCCTTTCAATGCGAAGCTGTACATAACTCTCTGGTTTTACCCACAATATTGTAATCATTTCGCGAGATCCAGGAGGAACAACACTGCAAAATGCATCCACCGCCCGTCCCTCCCCAACCATGACCCCCCAGCCCCCCCAGCCCCCCCCCCCCAACTGTGAACCCCCCCAATCGTGACCCCCTCATCCCTAACCCCCCCCAAACGGTAACCCCTCCCAACCCGGACTCCCCCGACCATGAACCCCCCACCCCCACAACCCTAGCCGGACCACCCCCAACCGTGACCCCCCCAAACCCAGACCCCCCCTACCCGGACCCCCCCCACCCCCCCACGTGACCCACCCCTTGTTGAAGTTGTGGTCGTCCTCGGTCCACTGGATGTGGACGTGCTCCTGGTTCTCCTCCTGGCCCGCCTTGCCGCACGCCACCGTGTAGTCCTTCATGTCCCTCAGCGCCTGCCGTAGCGAGTCCATGGTCTCCGCGGTGATCTGGACCATCACGCCGTCTGGGGGGGGGGGGGGGGGGCGGTGGAGGAGAAGGAGGTCAGGAGGTCATGACCCTTATTGCAGTGACATGAGCGGTCAGACGATCAGCCGTGTGGAGCCAGCGGCCCTTGGGACAGACAGACGGCCAGACAGACAGACAGACGGCCATACGGCCAGACAGACGGCCAGACAGACAGACAGACGGCCATACGGCCAGACAGACGGCCAGACAGCCAGACGGCCAGACAGGCAGGCAGACAGTCTGTCTGTCTGTCTGTCTGTCTGTCCCAAGGGCTGCTGCTGGCAGACGGACAGACGGACAGACGGACAAACAGACAGACAGACAGACACAGACCCGTCAGCACTTCTCACCTTCCACGATGCTGGTCTTGGCCAGGTAGCCCGACGACGCTTTCAGAGCCCCGCTGAACACAAAGAAGCAGGCGCCAGTGACTGAGGGGGGGGGAGAGAGCACACATGAATGTTAATCACACGCTGCTTATTGGCCGGCTCAACAGCGCCCCCCTGTGGACCGTCCCGGGGTGAAGTGTGAGTGGGGATAAGTTACAAAGGCACAGCATCGAGGAAGAGGAGGAGGAGGAGGAGGTCAGGGTGGAGGAGGTGAGGCTGGAGGAGAAGAGAGTGGAGAAAGAGGAGGAGGAGGAGGAGAGAGTGGAGAAAGAGGAGGAGGAGGACGAGGATGAGGGAGTGGAGAAAGAGGAAGAGGAGAGAATGGAGAAAGAGGAGGAGAGCTGAGAAAGAGGATGAGGAGGAGGAGAGAGTGGAAAAAGAGGAGGTGAGGGAGGAGGAGGAGGAAGAAAGGAGGAGGTGAGGGAGGAGGAGGTGAGGATAAAGAGGAGGAGGAGGAGGAGGAGGAGGAGGAGGAGGAGGAGGAGGAGGCCGACCTTTGCGCGGCTGGTGGTGGATGCTGATGGCCTGCGTCTGGTAGTTGCCGTCGTCGTTCTGGACGCACACCAGATGGGAGTCGGCGCGGTCGTTGAAGCACGCGGCCATGGCCAGCACGTGCTCGTTGGATTTGTTCATGGCCTTCATCAGCTGGCAAGGACAGAAGGAGACGAGGGAAGGATGAACTCACCCGTCCCCCGAGGGTCGGGGGTGGGGTGGGGGGGGTGGTGAAGGCATGACATGACTTGTTCCGAGGGAGGCTCGCTCACCGGCTAAGCCTAATTGCCCCCAGAGTTAATGTGCTCCGCAGCAAAATGCCTTTATGGACAGAGTGTTGAGAGAGAGAGACATAGCCACTCCTCGCATGAATATGGGAACGAAAGACGCGTTTCCCACTGAGCTCCAACCGAACCGTACACGCTATGTTAAGTCCTTTGATGCACGTGTATACACTGGTAGGCTACAACTTCTATTTATTACATTCTACATTTTTTCCGTCTTATATTCTTACTCTTAGTGTGTTATTTTTTTCACACCCACACCCACACAGCTCTAGACCAACTGTGTGCCTCTACCCAAGACTTTCACTGCTCTGAAGAGTTTTTAGCGTGCGTTTGATATGTTAACCTAAGGGCTCAGCGATTAAAGGTTTCCCCTCTGGGGGTCATGAATGGAGAGCCGCGTGCCGCTCTTCAGACGGGGGTCAAGCATCCCCACCCTTCCAGTCACTGTGTCAGGGTTAGGGATCTGTCACTGCGTCGCCCGCCAAAAGATGGAAGCCATCGGCCGATGGGTGGCTCCCTTCAGATGGGCGTCATTTAATTAGGAGCGTTTCGGTTTTCCTATTAGCATCAAAAATGAAACTTTTCTTATAACTTACAACTATCTTATTGCTGTGTGATTTTACGGGTCTAGATCTTTCTCTGATGCACCAACGCTGGTTTTTGGTAGGCCTTACTGCTGCTAAAAAGCTTGTAGCACAGAGATGGAAAGCTCCTCATGACCTGTCCTACCAACATTGGGTGAACACAGTCATAGATCTGGCTAAATTAGAGAGATCTGTGGCCAGCATGCATGGCGCCCAAGCTAGAAATATTAACTTATGGTCCACCTTTATTAACAGTATGTTGGGAGGGTAGTCATGGCTTACTGTATCTACGCCTTATTCACTGCTTTTTCATCCTTTTCTTTTTGTTTCTTTATTTATTTCACATGTTAGTATTAGGCCTATTGAACAAATTTGCTGAGTTTCTCAAATTATTGATTCTGTCTTTGTGGGCGGCAAGACCTGGGGGTGGGTGGGCTTGGGGGGGGGGGGGGGAGTATGGTTGAGTATTATGTGTTATGTTGTCTTACTTGTGTATATGTGTAACTGTTTCTTGTATGAAATATAAAATACAATAAAAAATTGATCACAAAAAAAAAAATGAAACTTTTCCTTCACACCAGCCATGTCTCAGTTTACACACGTTGCAATATGCCATTTTTTTTCAGAGTATGCTGCAAATGATGGATTTTAATGTGAGCCATGTCGAGGAGGATATTCTGTCCCAATGGATGGACTATAACGTTCTGTGAATCTAAATTGCTCTAACAGATGGCCTGTAACGAATTAGTGCTGGTGGTATTAGTGGTAGTTTTAGTGGTGGTGGTAGCAGCATAAAAAGGGTTAGCAGCTGCTACTGAACCTCCAGGGCGATAGTCAAATATAAAGAGCTAGGTCAGAGGAGTAGTGTTATAACATCCTATACACACACACACACACACTTAAGACTCGCGTATGTCCCATCCTTGACCAAAAAAAACATATTCTAAGGCTACTGAACATATGCCAGTAGGGCGGTTAATCGAAATCTTGATCTTTGATTTTTTTTTCCACGTCAAACGACGACAAAACTAATAGAATCGAGTTTTCCGTTTTTTCTTTTTTCTTCAATGTTTTATAGAAAGTGCCGAACAGCTGGATACAAATCTGTACATTATTTTAGATTTCGACATTTTAGTTTTTACCATTTTGTGTATTTTTTTTAAGGCAAAATTTCAATGTTCTCAGAAACAAAAGTGTTTTTTGGGAGAGGCATGCTGAATAAATGACCAAAATAATCGTGAGTATGTTTTTTTTTTACCATAATCGAGCAGCCCTACAGTAGGGTGGTGAGGTCGAGGGTCATCGTGATACACAGTGGGAGAGCGACAGAGAGGGTCCCTACCTCGTTATAACGGTTGCTTGGGATTTTGATGCAGGTCTTCTTCACCTCCATGTCCACCACTAGTCCCTTCACCACGGGCAGAGTGTACTGGTAGTTACGGAAGTCCTAGGACAGAGACGGAGAGAAAAGACTCAGGAGACGTGCTGGAGACTGCTTCCTCCAGAGGACAGTCGCCGTGCTCACCTTACATTTCATGCCATCCTCAATGTGCAATTTTCAGATGTCCAAATTTAATATTTCCATTGAATCTGCAGTGTTCCAGCATTCGAGCTACTGCATTTTTACTTTATTATGCGTTTCATATTTTTCTGTATTTGCTTATGTTATTGCATGCTTTAGATTCTGCGTTGATATTATTTCTGTCTTGAGCAGAGCGATTCTGACAGGAATAATTTCCATCGGGATTAACAAAGCACTCAACTGAATTAACTTCACGATCACAAAGAGGACTGATGGTAGATACAAAAAAAAGACCTAAATTGTCCAAAAGGCGTCTACTCAACGCATTAAACGTTATCTTGCGCCTTTGGTCATGGAAGATACCGACTAGAGGGGTCTGTAAGCCAAGAACTTACTGCTAAAAGATTCATGATGGTGTGGCCGGTCTCTCCAAACAAGGGTTTCCTGTATCGCACGCTGAACAGCGGGCACGGATAGACTGGAAGGAAAGACACAATAACGTCAGGGCAATTAGGCCGCAAGCATGGCTGTCCTGTTGCCGACTTTGTTATTTTGTGTCATTTAGCGTCTGCTAAATGACACAAAAGGCCTCGAGGCAGGCTACGGCCGTTTGGGATGGAACACAGTTCAGCAGGGAGTTGAACACCCTACTGCAAGCATGATCCTTCCCCAACTGGAAACGGATGTTGGTTGATTTGTGTGCTTTTCTTTTTTATTTGTGCGTTAATAAAACGCCCCCCCCCCACACACACACACACACACACACACACACACACACACACACACACACACACACACACACACACACACACACACACACACACACACACACACACACACACACACACCAAAAGGCTTTTCTCTACTTCAGAGGACAGCTTCTAATCCATGAGCAGGGAAAGATGTCAGCGTTGCACCAGCAACCAAAGCTTCTTAGATTAGCCTATTTGGAAGCCTTATCTCCACAGACAGCCGGGAAATTACATCTTACTCCACCAGTTCATTCATTACACTATAAATAGGCTATACTGGCGTCCGCCTCAAAGGATCGACTCATACACACTTGACACTGGAGCGGCCGGGCCTTCAAAGATATTGAAACAGGTGAATGTGTGTTAAGGTTCACATTCTGCAGCCCACACAGATCTAAGTGGCTTTTGTTAATGTATTCCGTCACGTGAATACGGGCGGCTAGGAATGGGGCTTAGTCCAGGCCAGCAGCGTCTCGCTTACAGGGGGATTTGGTTGGAGCAAAATGAAAAAAAAAAATCCCTTTTCAGACTTAAAGCCTAATGAGTAGAGCGTGGTGGGCTGGTTCATACAAGAGTGTGCAGTGCTCACACTGCACACACACACACACACACACACACACACACACACACACACACACACACACACACACACACACACACACACACACACACCAGGAGTGTTCTTCAGGCTGACAATCGACTTAGAGGGCTGAGATTTCTAAATGACCTCATGTGTTAATATTTTACTGTGTTATGGCTGAGAATAATGGAGGTGAAATCCTAGCCGGGCCTCTCCCTCACATCCATTAGTAATGGGTCGGATTTGGGTTTTTTCGCTGTCCACGGGATGGGCTGCAAGTGCAATGATGGATTTTTGTTGGACTTTTCTCTACAGTGGTGGGATTTGGCAGGCAGGATTTACAAGCTGGGAGCGATCTACCATCTATATCCTCTCATATAGAGGAGGTCTACCACCTATATCCTCTCATATAGAGGTTTACCCGCTATATCCTCTCATATTGGGCAGGTATTCCACCTATATCCTCTCATATAGGGCAGGTATTCCACCTATATCCTCATATAGAGGAGGTTTTCCATCTATATCCTCTCATATAGGGCAGATATACCACCTATATCCTCTCATATAGAGGAGGTGTTCCATCTATATCCTCTCATATAGAGGAGGTTTTCCTTCTATATGCTCTCATAAAGAGCAGGTATACCATCTATATCATCTCATATTGAGGTCTACCACCTATATCCTCTCATATAGAGGAGGTCTACCACCTATATCCTCTCATATAGAGGAGGTCTACCACCTATATCGTCTCATATAGAGGAGGTCTACCACCTATATCCCCTCATATAGAGGAGGTCTACCACCTATATCCTCTCATATAGAGGAGGTCTACCACCTATATCCTCTCATATAGAGCTCTACCATCTATATCCTCTCATATAGAGGTCTACCACTTACATCCCCTCATATAGAGGAGGTCTACCACCTATATCCTCTCCTATAGAGGTCTACCACCTATATCCTCTCATATAGAGGAGGTCTACCACCTATATCCTCTCATATAGAGCTCTACCATCTATATCCTCTCCTATAGAGGTCTACCACTTACATCCCCTCATATAGAGGAGGTCTACCACCTATATCCTCTCCTATAGAGGTCTACCATCTATATCCTCTCATATAGGACGTCTACCATCTATATCCTCTCATATAGAGGAGGTCTACCATGACAATGTTAATAATACACCCAACAGCCCCACCTCCCCCCCACCACCGCTCACATCGGTACTCCGCCCCCAGCCGCAGCAGGAGTCGGATGGGGAACACCTTGGCCCAGGGCGTCTCCCACTTCTGGATGAGAATGCCGAAGAGGTAGGGCGGGTTGGGCAGCAGCAGCTCCTGCAGGGACTGGAAGGAGGGGCTGACGTACAGGAAGCCGCCGTGCTCTCGGCTGCCCAGGAAGCTCTGGGTGAAGAACGAGTGACTCAGGTGGGCCAGGACGTTACCTGGGGAGAGAGAGAGGGGGTGGGGGGGGGGGGAGGGACTGATGAGACGCAGTGTGGATTGATTTGTATGAGTGAGACTTTCTTGTTTACGACTTTTGAATGGGAACCATTACAATTGTTTTTCCGGTTTAAAGCTGCACTATGTGTTTGAACATCCGCTGCCTCGTGTGGCCTGAGTTGTAGCTACGGTTATAGCTGTACCAATTTGCAGATGACAGTGTCTGAGTAGTTTTCACATGGTCTGGGGGTGAGCAAAGGTTGACCAGAATAACACTTTTTATAGGGAAGATCTTCTTGATTGACTGACTGGATGGGCACGTTTCTTGGGAAACTTTCTAGC